>NW_009606727.1:0-12015 GCF_000690535.1 Cariama cristata | reverse complement strand
CCTACATTGAAAGGGAAGGACCTCTCTTCCAGGTTAATTATAAATTAAGTTAATTATAAAGAACTTCTTGCACTATCTCAAAGTGATGAAAGGGGTTTGCTGATCCCATCAGTGGGATTTAAAGTATGTCTCATCATTTTATTTCCCTCATTAACACTGACCCAAGCTGACAATCCCTGTGTTTTTCTCATCTCTCAGTGGATTATATTTAACTAGAGCAAATTGTTAACTACCCAGGAGAACTGGGGCTTTGTTATTTTGGACTCATTTCACTTTGGCACCTTCCCCCAAACCTGAAGTTTGCAGATGGCAAACACCTCTCCTCAGAGTTTATTGCTTCATCTCAAAGGAGCTGTTTGCATTTGTTCCTCGTTGGAGGTCCCCCCTACTCTAAACTTAGGCACCCAGGTACATCTTTTCCTCCTCTTTGCAGCTCACCAGACAGCAGGGAGACTAATCTCTCCTCCAAAGTCACTATGCTTGCAAGAAAGCAGTAAAAAGCAGTGTGCTGCCCTGCTGCTGTATGCTGCCAGGCTGCTCCTCTTCCCATTTCTTACCAGAGTAGCGAGTGAGACACCTGTCACCTGGGACAGACCTGCCCGTGTTCCCCTGTGACACCATGCCCCAAGCAGCGAGACCGTGCCCTGAGGCTGGAGGCTGTAGCAGCTGCTGCAGCGTGAATCCATAGCAGAGCCCACAGGCTACTGACCCTTCAAGTGCATGTTTTCTAGAGGTCTGGCAACTCTGGCAGCTTTAAGTCTTTATTTTCTTAACAGCATTGTTGTTTACTTTACATCTATGACCGCATTGCAAACTTCTGCAACAGGGAACAGACCCTGGAACACTTTTCACTGGAATATCACAGTAGGATAGCAGCACTTCCCAAGCCTTATATATTCCTGTGGTCTAGCTCCAGACAAGCTGGGTTTGATTTGTAACTTGTGGTCAGCTGCAAGGGGACTTGTGGGTGGGGGGGAAAGATGGGGAACTATGCCTTTCACTGTCCTTAACCAGCTGAATAACATCTGTGCAGGCCTTGAAATTGTTTGCATGGTGTGCAAGAGGTAAGGAAAGCTAGAAGGGAGTGCATCTGCATTGCCCTCCAAGGTACTTGGGCAGTACAGCTGGTTAGCCGGGTCTGGACCCCGTGTGAGTGGAGCAAGAGGAGAAAGATTGCGAGTAACATAGGCTGTTCTGGTTAAAAATCAAGGGAGGGCTGTCTATGGAGAAGAGTCACCCCTGGAGCATGCCTTCTAGGGAGCTTTTGTCTTGAACTATGGTGACTGCACACAGGTTGGGGATCTAGCCTTTGTTTTGTTTCCTATTCACAAATCAGCTTTCGTCACTTAGTGCCATCCATAAAGTTAAAGCTCCCAGGTTTTGCTGAGAAACCTGTGATGCTCTTCTGAAAGGTTTGCCCCATTCCAGGCTAACGGACTGGATCTGTGTTGTCACAGTAGATGCATCAGGAAGCATTACTTCCTCCATTATTGTCCCTCCGACACAGGAATGGCTTCAGCAGGGCTGGAAGGCAGTGGCAGCACTGCACTAGTCAGGCTGAAATACCTTACGTAGTCCTGCTAAAGGCAGGAGAAGGGAGTGCAGGAGTTGGAGGTCCCTGGAGCAGATCTGGCACCTTCCAAGGCATCTGCAAATGCAAAAGCCATCTTTGGAAGGAGTGCATTCCCCAAACTGCTGCCCTGGCGCACGGTCATCTGCAGTAGAGGCCAGCATCACTTACCTGCTCTGCGACAGCGAGATGTGCTGTGCTGAGCTGGAGAGCTGCCTGCTCTGCCGGTGTGGAGAACCACAGGCCCGTTGGTGGTACCGTGACGCTGCCAGGACCGCGCATCCTCAAGTTGTCATGAGAGCTGCAGGGAAACTTGGGCAAGCGTAACCTGGATTGCTGGGAAGCACAGCAGTAGTGAAGTCACCCTTTCCACCTTCTCCATATATCAGACATGCACTGGCTATGGGTTCCCACCGTCCCCAGCAACTGACAAAGATAGTATCTGTTGGTCCTTTTATATTTTCTCCTTATGACTTTAAGGCTTGATTTTCCTTACATCACTCATTATGCAAAACCTGCAAGGCAGAGGTCTCCCTTGTACTGAAGGACTGTAACGCAGTTTCTTGTTTTGGAGCTTTACTCAAATCAATGGGGGGAAATACCTCACCATGATTCTGAATAGGGTGGGACCAAGCCTTCTGCATCAGCCCAGCGTCCACAAAAGCATTCCAGCAGCCTTAAGCTGGACTGATTTAGAAGAGCTCTCTTCTAGCCTGCCATATAGCACATACAATGTGCCAGGATGGTTTAGAAACTCAAGCCATCTGGAGTTCTTTCCCACAAAAACATGTGGGTGCCAGAATTTGTCTCCTTTGAGCCACCCACAGTGAGAAGGGATTGTATTAAAGCTGGCTCAAGTTTCTCAAATTCAGTTTTAGGCAAAAGAAAATGGTCAGTAAGTATTTAGAAAATGCCGTGGAAAGAACAAGTTGATTAAAAATTTAACAACAAACTTTGAAGAAACATTAACACTGTCCATTCTGAGCCCCAAGGTACTGAAGGGCCTTCAAAATGATGCTACTTGGGGTAAAGTTCCTTCCCTTTCCTGCCATCTTCTCCCTCAGTGTTTTGTCAGCCAGATTTAAGGTTTACCTGAAATGAGCCCTGGATCGTGAGGGCTCTCTTCCTTCATAAAGAAGCTCTGATCTTCTCTGGCTGTTGAAGTGCAATAACCAAAGATACATTCAGGTTTAAGACTAACATTACTGGATGCCTTTAATACAGCAGCTGTAGACCAGTATCAAATGCAGGCCGATCATTTGATTGCCTCCCATTGTTGACAATAGGCCGTTTCTCAGATGGCTGAAGGGCGACATCTCAGCTGATAGCTAAAGAGCGAGCCAGTTAGAAACACACACACATTGAGAAATACACTTACAAGTGGCAGTTCAGTAAGTTCTACTTGGAAGGAAGAGCACCACTACCAAGCACTGTGGGCAGGTCAGAAACCCTGCTCCTCAATCACCTGAAGGCTGTGGTGCTCTCGAGTGGGTCCATAGACACATCCTGGCCACAGGATGATGAAGTGAGGCAGTGGTGGGGAGCCCTGGGCACTGCAGGGTGCAGGGAAAGGAGGAGGGCAGGCAGGATTTCTCACACTGACAAGCAGCAGGAAATTGGGAGAGCGTGACTCATGCCAAAGGCCTCCGCTGGGACTCCTGGCACGGGTTGCAGCGTGCCCTCAAGTCCCATGGGTGAGCACAAACACAACCGGCTACCTTAATGCAGCCGCCACCACATTAGTCAGCAAAAGGTGGCAGACTCTGCTGAGGCACACTCTAAGGCCCTGCCTGCCCGCCCATGGTGAAGGAGAGCCTGCAGCGAGGTGTGCTCAGCACCAGCGAGGACACTCAGCTGTCTGACAGAGCACATAACCCCACAGCACCTTTGGAAATCTCAGCCCAAGGAGAGATAAGCAGCACACCTGCCAAAGTCTGCAAGATATCAAATCCAAGGGAAGCA
Source organism: Cariama cristata (assembly GCF_000690535.1). Taxonomy (NCBI): domain Eukaryota; kingdom Metazoa; phylum Chordata; class Aves; order Cariamiformes; family Cariamidae; genus Cariama; species Cariama cristata. The sequence goes on along the minus strand of NW_009606727.1, from coordinate 8,483 downwards.
CCACTACATCTGCCCTCCCCTTTGACCGCAGGCGGGAAGAATAGGACTTCCCAGCTGCTCTGTCCGTATGCATGGACATACAGCTCCCTGACTGACTGCTGCTCGTCTCCAGCACAGACCACCCAGCAGCTAAAAAGCCACCCAACATGAAGTCAATAGGCAAGCACTATGAGGAACAGCAACCTTGGGCTTGCTGTGAGGCAGCAGTAAGAGACCAAGGAGAGGGGAGAGTTGTAAGATGTTTGCTTAAGTCATCTGCTCAATATTTATAAAGCAGAGAAACAAACAAATCCAAATCAGATGCAAATAACTCCTGAACTGAAAGATCTACATTTCCCTTGAGCATGCCATTCAGCAGATGACTAAACCAGTTCTATTGTTTATGCAAAGAAAAATGTGCAACTTCCCTTGAGTATGCCCATCTGTGTGTCTTCACCTGGAGGCAAGGCTGCCAGGCTTACTGACCTCCTGCAGGTGGTATTTATTAAAGCCACTTGCCTGGAAGCTGCCCTGCCTTGGCAAGAGCATTTCCTTGCTTCCCCCCCAAACACTTAAGCTGTATCTAGTCAATGAGATATACAGCTTTGTGCAGTGCCATGTAGTTGCTCATCTTTTTCTGGAAACACTATGTATATGTCCAAACACATCCACGTGTTATGAAACAACATTGCTCATCCCCCTTCTCCAGAAGAGAGGCTTTGTATCTGGGGATTTCTGATGGGTTTTGTCAGCCGCGTGTGCTTGCTGTGAGCTAGTGTCTGCTGCTGTGGTACATTCTTCACCTATGGACTGTGGTGACCAGGACTCCGATGGAGAGAACAAATACAACTTAACAGGCTTGTGGCTTATAAACTTCCAGCAAAAAAAAAGAATCAGGCTTTACCTTCTTTGTCACTGATGTTACAACTCACAGAGCTAGAAACTTAGCTGATGAGGTATTTTAATACAAGAAGCTATCCATGAAGAAAAAGAGCAAGATTATTTCCTAACACAGTTGGATATGGTTTTTTTATACATGTTTTCTCATGTAACAGTTAATCCCCCTCCAGTATTAACATGGATTTGCAACTTACACTCTTCAGTAATATTCAGCACATGCCTAGCGAAGGTCTTGCTGCCTTTGGGCTGACTTGATGCCACTTGGAACGAGCACAGACACTGGGTAAGGGACACGGCCTCACTCAGACACAGGATGTAGTGCAATTTTGAGGGTCAGGTCAGGGTCACAGCACAGGGTCCCACCTTGGTTGCCCATCCCATGTATATGGATGCATGTGTGGGCTGAACCAGAGGGGCTACCATAGCCAGGCAGGGATGTGAAGCAATCCACAGTGACAGACAGGCTTTCCCTTGGGTAAAGTCGCAGGGAGACTGAAGCTGCAAGAGAGGAAGCCAGTGATGGCACAGGGGGGGCTGTTGCTGCCTCCAAGCCCTGCATAGCCTCTACCAGAGCCCTGCAGGCTGCATCTGAGCAGCAGCATTTGCTTTTCCCTTGGGCTCTTGCTCTGGAGCCCCAGTGCCTTCCCTAGCCACTAGCAGGCTTGTAAACCACCTGGCTCTGAGAACAAACCCTGCCCTCATCCTTATCACCTCCCCGTTTTCTTCTAGGGCCGGGAGAAGAAACACACCCCAGTACGAAGTGCTGGCTCCTGGTGGCCAAGGGCAGGGTGCCCCAACAGCAAGGCTGCTGTCAGCCCTTTAGACAGAGCCTGCGGCCCCGTGCCCTCACTTACCTGTGGTAAGCAAGCAGTCCAAATCTTTGCGCTTTAGATACCATCACCAGGCAGCGTGAGAAACGCTAGGGAGATAAGGAGGGTGAAGTGCTTGTTACTGGAGGGAGCACAGCTCTGCGTCCCTGTGGCAATCCCTGCCCCGTTAAGGCCTGAGAGGTGTTTCTTATCCTCGCTGTAAGCGGGGCTCCAGACCTTCCCATTTCCCCTAAGCAATCTCTCCTGTTTACCCGTGGTGTGGAACTCCCACGCGGACTTCGGACAGCCTGTGATAACGCCTGCTCTGTGCCTGGCTGTGCAAAGCTCTTCGGTCCCTGCTGAGTTACCGGGGGACTCCAGGCCTCAGGCACACACCGGTGCAAGTTCTTCTCATTCCCACTTCCCCTAGAATGTTCTGGGCTACATTAAAGACCGCAGAACACCTCCTCCGGTATCAGATTCGTCAGAACATTCCTCAAGTCTAGAGCTGTGTCTCAGGAAAACTGTAAGAAAAGACTTAAACCAATAACTGTTTGGGCAGAGGCCCAGCAGCAAGGGGGAGGCTGCTGTGACATCTTGAAGGATTTTGGTCATTGCTTCCCACGGCAGCATTAGAAATGCAAACTGAGGCCAGTCCCCACGGACTGACATACTTGTGCAGAAGAACTTGTGAATAGTTTTGATGAGTGTTTCCTTCACAACAGAAACTATGACTTCTTAAAAAAAATCATTTCAAATAGCTTGTGACCTTTGAACACATAGAACACATCTGCCTAGGAAACACTGTCACATAGAGACAAAAGCATCAGAAATCTTTATCAGACCAATCTACCGTGAGTAGTTTCATGGTTTCCTTCAGTGCCACCAGAGCTAAAAAAACTGATAGCAGGGTAAAGGTATATTCCACAAATACAGACCTTGTTTTGCTTATATTTTATGAACAGGCTATACAGTAGGGAAGGCCTGATAGACATTAGGAGCTTAAGTGTCTTGACTTTGCCAAAATCCGTTAGAGATTTAAAGTGCTATGAGCCTTAGGCTTATTTAAGCCATCCAGAAAGAAGTTTGCTCCACCAGGTCAAATTAACTACTCTAATGAAAAAAGCATAACCTGTACAAGACCTGTGTCTTTACAGATGACCTCTTGCACTAGCAGTTGCTGTGCTTGGGTAGGTGTTCAACACACTGGTGCCTCAGCACCAAGCCTCCTACCCACAGCCCTTAGTGCACCGAACCACTAACCTACGTAAGGCTGCGACACCTCTCCCAGAGTCAGCCAAAACCAACCCTTAGCTCATCCAAGGAATTGCACTACTTTTTCCCCACTCACCACCTCTTAAGCTTTTTTCCTTCTGATTTTCTGTCCTTTGCGATACCTTGCTTTACTTGTTCCCTGTCTAGCTTTCGGAATCTTCCTCTCCTTTTCACTGTGTTGTTTTTTTTTTTAAGTCAACAATGAAACACTTTACACTAACAGCTTCCTACCTCCACATTTATCCTTTTTAAGCTTCTCCTAAAAGTAAGATAAAAATCTGTTGACTTTTTTGTTTCCAAAATTAGCACAACTAAAACACAAATATATTGCCCCAGCCACAAAACAATACCAAGAAAATTACCTAGCTTTTCTTTATTCTTACTTAGCCATCTTGCTACTCTCCAGGTAAGCACCAACAAGACTGCAGCCTCAGAAGAGAACACCACTCTCCCAGCCTCCTTTTAAGCAGGTCTCACCCAGCACTGAGGCTATATAAGGGGCTAGGTGCTCTTATTTTCTTCAGGTGTGGGGGTTGTACTTCTGACTGGGGATGCATAATCCAGGGGAGAGCATTCTTAGGTACTCTTAGAAGTTTTTGAGGTGGTGCTATTATTGTTTGTTTCAATGGGGTTTAGTTCTGAAAGCACAGAATTTAATAACTGTTTTTTCATGTATGCTGAAAAAAAGTGTTTTGGTAGCTTAGTTTGATGTATTATCATTAAATGTTTCTGCTAGAATAGTTTATGTTGTATCTTAAAATATTTTTTTCTTTTTATTAATGGTAAAACAAGTTTTGCTTGTTTAAATAGTCTTACGTTGGGGATGAGGGATATTAATTTCACTAAAATGAGAATTCAACTTTTAGTGCTTTCCAGTATGACTCAGTTTCCAAAGACAATATTTTTTCCCCTGAAGGGCTAACAATTCTTACTTTAATGGGGAAACTTAGGCTGGAGAAAATGGTACAGTTAATTGGGGTTTTTTCTTCTTGTAAAACCCACCCTGCTAACCTGCCATCTGGTACTACTTGCAGTAAATGTAGTCATGAGAAATTCTAGTTTTGACAAGATTTAGTAGCAATCGGCATTGTTTCATTACTTCTTAAAAGTGTGCAAGACATTCTTCTCACTGTGGAGTTGTATATAAACTATTTAAGTCAAATAGCACTTGTCATAGTAGGAAAAAAGTACATTTTGTGTGATGGGCTCTAATGTTTTTGTTTTTAATTCTACAAATCCTCTTTCTTGCTGCTTCAGAGAGTGCTGTGATACAAAGGATGTCCTGGCCCTTAGCTTAAGTTAGCAATGTTCTGCTGCATTGCTCATTTGCTTTGCCCAAGAACACTTTTTTAATTGCATGAAAGCCTCTTGCCTTGTTTGAGCTGGGGTCCCACCATTGTTCTAGCATTTGGTCCTTGTCCAGAGGCATGTAAAAAACCAAACCTGAAGCATGGCTGTTTGATACCAGCTTGCTGCTCTCAGGTTGGGAGGGTTATGTACGTTTGGTGAGTTTGTAGGTGGGAAGCTCCTCTCAGAGGGAAAGCTTTGATTTGCTGCGTGGGAGGAGCTTCGTATCTTCAAAGAATAACTCTACCACAAAATGGGACACACTCACATTGACGCGCTCTCCCTCCTGTGCCGGGCTTACCCCATTCACCATAAACGATTGCTAGTTTAAACACTAGTCTTGCAAACTCCCGTGGCTTGAGAAGCCATTCTATTGGGCTTCAGTGCCAAAGACCCTATAGGGCACTGGAGAGTTGGTGACTAACAAAGACTTCGTTAATAGCTGAGCAATCCCATCAGACTGGCAGCTCACCTATGCAACTCCTGTTAGTAAAGGCGACAGCATGAGTCTAATCAGAGCTGCAATTTGGGAACATGATCAAGACCTTAACAGAAGCCGTATGAGTCAAAATCAACATCCAGCTCTGCTGTGCTGTCCACTTTTAGGAATCTAATGAGTGGGTGCGAAAGCATGTGCCCCAGGAGCAGGGAGGTGGTGAGAAGGGGGGTACTGTGCCGTCAGGGTCACCTTTACCATAACTTTGTAAGGCTTGGAGTTCACGGGCCTGACGGTATGTGATGGGCAAAGGCTACAGCATGAAAAAACACTCCCCTTCTTTGAAGGACATGGCTTTCAGAGTAGAAAGCTGTTGGTTAGAGATAAGCGTTGGAGAGCAGAGAGGGTGGACTTTATCATCAGCAGCCGTCAAGTGGGAGGTGTGTTTTCAAAAGCAAGGAGAGCAGAGGGCAGAGTCCTGCTGTGCATTAATCCGTGACACGTCCCGCGTTCCAGGGTGGTGCAAAATCAGATGCCTGGATTGGGTGTGAAGCAAGGAGCCACGTCCACCTGCAATGAGGAAACAGCAGCGTGCACGGGTGTGGAAGGGGCCAGGCAGGCTGACGAGTAAGTAGTAAGGAGGTCAGGAGCGCTTTGAAACGGAGATGCTCAGGCTGCCTGTGTGCTCACCCAGGGGTGCATGATTCCTGGGGGACTGGACCGATGATGCCTGCATCGCTCTGCCTGACGCTCCAGGGTGGCAGCGTGATTCCTCTAGGCACAGCTGACGAAAGATCTGGCCCCGCCTTCCACAGTGGGCTGGAGATGGGTTTCACCCTGCCTGTTGCTTATTTCACCAGCAAAAAACTTGGAGTATGAGGCTTTCTGTGTGTTAAAAGAGTGGTTATTCCCACAAGCAGTGACTGACTGCTTTTTAGAAGTGTGGTGTAGGAGCTGTGCAGTGTTACCAATATTAGTAGTCCAAGAATTCCTAAGTAATCCTAGGGCGATAAACCAGAGTGAATGCACATTGGATCTGGGAGGGAAAGGGGTTTTGTAGTTTCAAACTTCCTAAGAGTTGCTTTATAATTTAAAAATTGGAGAAAGCAGCTTGTCTGTGTCATCTCAACAGGCGAGCAAACAGTGGTCACAAAATGATTTCACAGCTTGTTAAACTGCTGAACTAAATACTACTAAGGAGAGAAAACTGCTCTGAAAAAGATGACAAGGTCTGCAGCAGCGTGCAGGAAAAAAAAGCACTACTTAGATTTGCGTCACGGAGAAAGGTCATGGAAAGGCTGCAAAATGAGAATCCCAAGGTAGCACTGTCCTCCTCAGTCTTTGTCTTAGCAACACTGGAGATAGTAAAGAGAAAGCCTTGTTCTTTGGAAGCTGCAGATGGCTGTGGAGCAAAAGTATGCTCCCCAACAGACAGCTTTAGTCACTCACAAGCTGCTTTCATCTGAGGTTTCTTCCCTGAAGCTCACAGTATGCGAAGGCTCTGATGGCATCCCTGGTACCCCCTGTTGACAAGTTGCTTTTAAGAGCTTCTAGACGAGGCTCATGGAAGGCTTTAGCGAGCCCGTTCCCAAGGGAGCCTGGTGCATGATGTGAGTTGTAGTGATGGCTCTGAATGGTGGTGGAAAAGACTTCAGCGTTTTACCAGGCAACAGCCACTTTGCATGTTGGTGCTGATCTAGGCTATAACCGAACCAGAAGGGAAAGACGTAAGATTCCTCCGGCTGTGGGGGAGTGCTGGAGGACCCTCCAGCTGTCCAGGCCAATGGCTCAGAGGCCACATTGGAGTTGAATTTCTTAGGAGTCCAAGCTTGTGTTGTCCTCTCAGAGAGCAATGATCATTCACAGGACACTGCCTTGGTTTACTGAGCTCTTTCCCCCATAAAAGGAGAAAACCAGGCTGGGAAAAGGCCACAACCTTTTGTGGCCACGGAGTCAGGCGGAGTAGTTTCCCTTCTGCGGGCAAGAGGTCCTCCCTCAAATAAACCCCAAGCAAAGCGGAGACCTCAATTAGTGCTTGGGCAAGGACTCGAGGCATTCCCCAGCACGCGTGTTATGCAAGGGTCAGGTTCTGCTGCCCTGATTCCCGTTCCTCCCCGAAACTGCAGGCATTTAGGCACATGCCTCAAATACGTGAGCAGTCCCATCTACTGCACCGGTCTGCCCAAAGCTGAGGCAGAGCCAGCAGCCCTGGTGTCACAAGCACTGACACCCCCTGGTCCTGTGTCTGGGGTCACCCAGCAGCAGGAGCATCAACCAGGCAGTGATGAACCCCGGTCTCATGTATCTTAGCTCTGTTCCTGCCTTCATAAAGGTTCTGTAGGAGATCCAGATCAGGTACAAGATTAACCTGTTGCGGTTTTTGGCTGCTTAGGAGCTCATTTATGCTAAATCAGAGAGCAGAGTACATTATAGGACCCACGTAATCCTGTGAGATTCCTAAAGCCAGCTTATTATTTGTAAACTCTCAGGAATGACTGCACTTGGCAACTCTTCAGCTGGATGCCCAATCCCCCCCGCTGCCATCACATAAACACCTACTAGGCAATCTGAGGCAATTTGGGGTCTCTGGGGAAATGCAGCTCTGGTTCTGAAACTGCCTTCCCCCTTAAAGCTGGGACCCGTACGGCAGCATAGCTCCTTTTCTGCCCAACGCAGATTCTTGCAGCCACGCTTTCCATCCCCAGGCGTGGGAACGGGGCTCTAGCCACAGCGTGGGTACCGCTTCCGAGTCCTGCGGTGAAAGGGACTGGAGGTGCAGGAAGGATGGGGCGGTATCGGTGCTGCGGGGCAGTCGTGGGGAGGAGCAGGGCTGTGGTGCTGCCCTGCATTCCTTTCTGCATGGGCTGGTGGGCAAGGCGGGCTGAGAAATGGGGTGGGTGTGCTACACCCTCCTCTGCTCAGGGCTCTCCAGCCGCTGCCCTCTGCCACAGCCAGTCGCCCTCTGAGGACTCTTGCTGCATGGCTGGACTGTGATCAGCTGCATTTTTAAAAGTGGGACTCGTTCTTAATCTGCTGGGATTAAAAAGGGACATGTCTTAGCTACTCCCCAGAATTTAGGCGGTGTAAACAAGTGTTTTGCAAACCCACGGACCAACAACAATCTGTAAGAAAAAAAGCTTTTTTTTTTTTTTTTTGCTGTAAGCAAAAGCAAGCGCTGTGGCCTGGTTGGGGCCAGGCTCAGAGATTCACACCGCAGTTTGAGACGCCAAACCCATGGTCCCGCTAACGCTGGTGATTGAGGCTGCACCCAGCAGCTGGTGCCTGCCCTGTGGGGTGCACAGGACTTGCCTACCAAGGGTTCAGATCTGCGTCCAGCAGAGTCATTGCATCCTCCCACTGGTAGAAAAGCAAGAAATAGGAGGGAGGGCAGAGAAGCTCAGACAACAGTTCATTGGATTAATTTAAAAGTACATTCTTCAGTAGGTTCAATCTGTTTCACAGCTTGTTTCTGCCTGCCTGGCTTCCTCTTGCAGGATGGGGTCCCATCTCCACTGGCAGGGGATACCAAGGAGCTGTCTCTCAGTCACTCTCGCTGCCAGTTCGGTGGGATGCTGCTCTGTGGCCGTGCTGCGGCCTGAGGCAGGCAGGCAGTGCTGCCCTGCCCGCAGACAGCGAGACCTTGCTGACAGAGGACACGCTGCGGGCCAGGGGCTGCGTGGGGAACATAATCGTGCCTCGGGGTGCCTCCAGGAGCTGCCAGATCTCCCCCGAGGTGG
>NW_009606726.1:0-927 GCF_000690535.1 Cariama cristata | reverse complement strand
GATTGGAGACAATACTTACTTATGTGAACTCAGCTTGTGATTAAAACAGTGAAGAAAGAATATCTGGAAAGCTCAGTAAATCTTTTAGGAGCGAGTTCTCTGTAAACTACAGTTATGGTAAAAACCAGACTCTGTTCTGCCAAAGCAGTATAGCAAGTGAAAACTGATCTCAAACTTTGTGTAGGAACTCAAGGTAAAAGTTAGCACTATGCAAAGTGAACTTAGCAGCAAGCAGGTTTTTGTGCTGACAGCAAAGACTGAAGACAAAAGCTGTGCCATGATGAATGCAGCAGAACAGGAACATGTAGTGACAGAACCACTCATGAGAGGACTGACTGACTGCATCTTAGGACAAGCTCTAAAAGTAAATGATGAATATATTGCTCTAGAGCGTAGAACATTAGAAGTAAAAGGTCAGCAGGCTGGGAGAACTACCCACACGTATAAATAAATAAATAAATAAATTGCCCAAATTTGGTCTCGAACCATCTCAGGCATCTCGGGCATAGCGACCATGAAATGATAAAGTTTTCGATCCTTGGGAAGGTAAGGAGAGAGGACAGCAAAACAGCTACCTTGGACTTCCAGAGGGCAGACTTTGGCCTGTTCAGGACATTGGTTGAGAGAGTCCTTTGGGAAACAGTCCTGAAGGGGAAAGAGGTCCAGGAAGGCTGGACATTATTCCAGAAGGTAATCTTAAAGGCACAGGAGCAGGCTGTCCCAATGTGCCATAAGATGAGCTGATGGGGAAGAGGACCAGCCTGGTTGAACAAAGAGCTTTGCTCGGAATGCAGGAATAAGAAGAGAGTTTATCAGCTTTGGAGAAGGGACAGGCAACTCAGGAAGAGTACAAAGATGTTGTCAGGGCATGCAGAGGGAAAAATAGAAAGGTGAAAGTCCAGCTAGAACTCACTCTGGCCACCATCA
>NW_009606725.1:14925-31130 GCF_000690535.1 Cariama cristata | reverse complement strand
CCTCCCTCCGACCCTGACCATGCACCCCCTGATCTGGTTTCCCGCCTGCTGTGGAGCTGAGTTCTGGGATGTCCGGGTGCCCTCCCTGCCCTGTCAGCACTGCGAGCTGCTGCGGCGCGGCACGCGGCCCCGCAGTCATCATAATCAGAAAGGGCAATATTGGTTTTGTGTATTTCTATTTCTATTATTAGTAGTATTAGTTTTAATATTATTTATACTGTTTTTCACTGTTATTTTTTTATTAAAGTTTGCTTTAAGTTCCAACCCCTCAGTCTCTCTCCCTTTTCTCCTCTCATTCCCCCTCTGGGAGTGGACGGGGTTAACAGAGAGCACCTGCCACCCGCCAGCCTTAAACGGTGACAAATGCAACAGACTAATGTGAAAAATTCATACCCAAATCTTTGAATGGCTTGGGCCACCACAACGAAGCCAAAAAATGAGCCAAGCAAACAAGCTAGAAATGAGATGTGTTGGGCTTATGAAATGTAACTCTAACTTCAACTCAAAACTTGCATCAGATCACATAGCTGACTTCTAACAAACTCCTGGACTGGTTCCTTCCACTTGGCGAAGTGAAATCACACATGGGATGATGTACAACAGTATTTCTGGAACTAGGTAGTATCAGTTACCTCCCCTAGAAGCTTGATTTTGCAAATGGACACCAGGCCAAAGAAAAAGAAGGTCTTCCTGCAAATTATGAGTAATACTGAAAAGGAGAATGTCCTCTCCTTTGAGGCTCATACCTGCACTTAAATGAGATGTGGTAAACTGTATATAGTGCAATGCAGCACAGATATCAGCAGGAGAAGTTATTAGAACACATTTTAATTTTTCTTTAATTCAATCAAGTATTTTTTTCTGCCAGATTCCCCCAACGAAAGCAAAAGGTAACCTGTAAGAGCTTAACAAATCCTGGATGCTTGAAGTAAATCATGAAAAAGCAGAAAGTTGCCTGAGAAAAGAACCTACAGAAATCAGAATTCTCTTTGGCTTATTCCCACGCAGGCTCCAGTTTATCTGCTCTTTTTGGTTTTTATTAAAAAAAAAAAAAAAGTACAAAAACCTCCACAGAAAGGGCTCTAAAACAATCAGGGACCTAATTAGTCTCATCTTCTAAGACGCCGCTCCCACTGGAACGTTCCCATTGTTAAACAATTCCTTCAAAAATCTGCAAAATTTTGTTTTCAGTTTTCTTTTGCTATTTAAAGGATCTTCTGATTAAGGAGAAAAACTGACTGACTATACCAACAGGATCAATGACATAGATTACCCAGAACATGTAACGTTCTGGTCAATGAACAAAATCAGTAACACAGAGAACTGAAAAATAATTTTCCCCATCCTGCTACATATAACATCTCATGAGGTATTGATTGGAAGTCGAAATACCAGATTTCAAATTCAGTGCATACTTGGAAATACTACTCCATTCCACCACGGAAAAATGCCAGATTTTGCTAATGCCAAACCCCCTCCATCCAAACAAATAAACCAAAAAAAAAAAAAAACCCAACGGTTTTCAACATACCTTTATCCAATCCATTTTGTCTACAAATCTGGTGGCCAGTTTTTCTGGATACACTGAAACAACTTCTAGAAGACAATACATGACTGGCAAACCTAAACAGTAATTAAAGAATCAGATTATTAAACCATTGCAGTATTTGCAACAACCTAACAATCACTGATAAAAAGAGGTTAAGAAGTATCAGGCATTTCAAAGCAGTCATTTGCAATTCACTAAGGATAACAAACAATACAGAATAATAGGGTATAGTATTTCTCAGAAATACTAGGGAAAATAGTAGAAGCAAACATTCTGGTAGCAATTTGTTCTAAACACATTCAAGTGCTTTAAGACTACATTTGTTGCAGATACGCTATTATCAGAGCGAAGAAGACATAGCATTCACTGGTGAGAAAGCTGTTACAGACACTGGCCTCACAATTTTAAAGCATTATGTCAACCGATGCTGCAATTTTACTGTCCTGCTTTCTCCCACCTACACAGCAGCGTAGAAGAGAACAAGTTTAAATTGTAGCGTATATAATCCCTGTTGCAACTTGGTGATTGCTGCAGCCAAGTTCAAAGCACTGGGCATGGCAACTCATTTCTACTAAGAGAAGACTTTTTCTTCAAGATGATGCTGTGCACAGCTTCTTACCTCCAACACCAGCTAAGAGCTGCTGAAGAAGGCCAATATATATATGTACAGGGTTGGTTTCTGCACTTTTTGAAGAGGAGGAAGAAGAGAAAGATACGTGGTTGCCAGACATGAGGTTTCTTATGTAACGTCCAATGGCTGGAGCGTGATCCTGCATATCTGCCAAGCTCTGTGAGGTTGGCACCACACCTGCACTGTGAGCAAGACACATCCGCAGATACAGAACTATCTAAGTAGAGGAGAGAAAAAACACAGGATACTGAGGGCATGAGCACTTGGAAACCATGGAGGAGACAAAATAAAAGAGAAGGGAATATGCTGTATTTAATGTAACAAAAACATGACAGTTTCTTCTTTAATCAAATCTAGACAGAAGAGTCAGCATGGAGACAGAAACAAATATAAAGTGTAACAAATCTTAGGACCAGTTTCTGCAATAGGCCTGTGTAAGCAGACAACCCTATAGTGCCAGCATCACTCTCAACAGATTAAATCATACACAGACTTTTGGTTTATCATCAGCTGATGCAAACTCCCTGCAGGCAGTTCAGCCTGTACTCTATATCAATTTGGCATGCATACAAATGCAACCCAACATGTTGCCAATACAGATCTTGCATCACATATGAGTTTGTGTCTACAGATCACTAAAGCCAGGGAATCTGCTATGAAAAGAACAGCCTCAAGGAGCATAATGGGACTTTTGCACAGGATTGCCAGTTTCTCCCTCTGCAAGCTATTACATTAGGTATGCTGCAGAAAGCTGTCGAGTAGCCCTCTCGGGAACACTCCTCCTAACTCCCCATGAAAACCCTGTTCAGACTGCTGTTTAAAGACAGACAGATAAAGGATGGAGAGTTAATCCCAACATCTGTTTGAGAGGAATTTTAGCATGTAGGGTGACTTACGGTTAACTGTTAGCTTCTTACACTGTCCTCTAAATAAATAATGGTACACATATCCGAGGAAGTAAATCCAGACAATTACCTCTCCAAATGTGGCAGGATTGAAAGGCAACGCTGCAGTTCCAGTCATATATTTAGCTGGAGTTTTCATTCGGTGAGAGGCCTAAACAACAGAGTATATTAAGGGCTGAACATTCAGACCCACAAACAGCAGACACATTGGAAAAGTCAACGAAGTTTTGGTGGCGCAACTATCTTTATCCTCCATTTAGTAACTGAAAATGTACAACAGTTCTATAGCAGGAAGGGCACGGCGCACTGGGTAATAGTATAGTTTACGTCCATCAACTTTAAGTCCCTATCAACTCAGAAAGTGGAAGCTCCAAATTCTTGAGAGGAAATGGCAGGGAAGCCTGGAGGAGGACAACATTCTTTCTTCCTCTCAGGAAAAAAGAAGCGCTTTAGAATTTGAAAACAAAATCCTTCATAAACTTCCAAACTCTGAGGCATCCCAGCTGACAGGCAGATTGCCAGGCTTCCCTGGTACTGAGAGGTGTGTGCCCTGTACGGCACCAGCTGAGCCCTGGGATTCTCTCAGACCCTGCTACCTGCTAGGCAGAAGCAGGAATATTCCATCAGAAATATGTGAACAGGTTTCCAATAACACCACTGCAAACATTGCAGAAAAGCATGTCCACATTCTCTAAGCGATATGCACACCAGTGCTAGGGCTGGATTCAGCAAGGCAGCCCTGCATCTCAATAAAGTAAGTTGTGCAGAAGTCAACAGATCCTCACAACTGTTAACATGCTCAGATCTTCTGCTGTACTGTTGTCATCATTTAAGGCTGGGTAGGCAGTTAAAGTGAATGACAGATACTCTTTATTAACCCCTTCCTCCCCCAGAAGGGGAAGGAGAGGAGAAAAGGGAGAGAGACTTATGGGTTGGAAAATTAAAACTACTTTAATAAAACAGTAACAATGAAAAAGAGGATCATAATACTAACACTAGAAATAAAAATATACAAAACTGATATTGAGCCTCCTAATGATATCACAGGTCACACTGCTGATGTGGCAGGGCAGGCGCTGGGATGTCCCAGACTGGACTCAGCAGCAGACAAGAACTGGATTCAGGAATTTGTGGATTGGGATTGGAGGTAGGAGAATGAGCAGAGTTGCACAGCAGTGCATGAAAGCCATGAAGGAAGAAAGGCCAACACCTGTGATCCCTTAGCTTTATACTGAGTATTACGTGTACGAGATGGAATACTTCATTGGTCATTTTTGCTCACCTGTCCTGTCCACAGCTTCCCACGGGTGTGACCCTTTTACGCCTTTTCACTTGTGGACTATAAGAGCACCAGCAGTGACCTTGCTTCCCACAGGGATTAAGTACAAACATGGCCCTTTCTGAATCCCAATCCTACCATCACCCTGGTAACAACTATAAACATCAAGCATTATCAATCCTGAAAAACATGTAGTCAACTTCAGAAAGTGCAGTTACTTAGGAGAAACTTAACTGAAGGAAAATCTAACAAAAGGAGCATTGGTCCTGTTTTAGCCAAAGCCAGGACAACTGTAACTTCAATGGCATCCAAAACCACTAGTGAAAACCTGAATTAGTAAACCAGAAGATCGCTCCCTTGAAGAGTGGGTTCCCATCCATACTTAGCAGATTAGGTCCCACTCTTTCGCACATACTTTCTTGCAGAGGGAGAGAAAGATCATGCTAACTCATGTAGGAAAGCTGTTCTGCATCACAGCCTGCTGTGCCAAGCAACGCATGCAAACTTCTCAAACGTTTCCAACACTCACAGATTATTCATGATACGTGAAAATTCACACTTTGAGATAACTAATCAAAGAAATGTACCTCCAGGATTTTTTAGTATGTCTTCAGGACATGTAAGCAAGATCTGAAAAGTGCTCCAAAATTCTTTTTTTTTTAAATTCACCTAGGAGTGAGGGAATGTTGTTTTTCTCAGTAGTGATTAAACTAGGCTGACCCATACTTATTTAGTGACATTACGGAAGTCAAGAAAAATTTAAAAATTAACTATAAGGGGACAGGCATTTAATAGAGTTATCTAAAACTCCATTTTGGTTACTTTATTTCCTGTATCTATTTGAATAACCAGTATTTTGGACAAAAGCAAGCTTTTTCATAAAGCTTCAAATACTTCATACACTAGCAGAGTACAGAACATTTCACAAGAAATCTCTCAGGTGTTAACAGTTGTGCTATCACAGATCTCTTGCAAAACCAGATGTGCTCCAACATTATATACTTCTGACATTTTAAAAAGCAGTAGACTATCAGAAGAAAAAAACTCTATTGTCAGTGACTCTCCACATCTTCTTTATAGCTTATAAGCCTCGTATAGCTAGCTACTTTACACAGAAGTGTGTAACACAGACTAGAATTTAACACCTCTCCGGATGACCTCTCACTGCAAACAGTAAGGGTAAACTTGGTGGTACAGTTTTTGGCATTTTGGCATTCCACTAGACTCATGAAAGTTTATTTACACGGCCATTATTTCCACAGATTGCAATGAATATGAATAACTAAGCCTTTTAGACAACAAACTAGATTTCTTCATTTGTGCCAGTATCTCCTTTCCTAGCCCTGGAACCTTTTTTCTGTTTTATGCACGGTATTATTTTACACCAGTCCAACCAGAAAGTGATCTTCATAACCCTTCAAGAACGTGTTTGTGAGCGAACTGTGTTTGTGAAACTTGCTGGATTACCACTCTTGAACACTGGATTCCTCACTCCACACATCTTCCACACAAGCAGCATCAAAGCAAAATAATCCCTTTGTTAAAGGATCTGCCTCCTTGTTACTTAACACTTGGATCTCTTGCAATTGTTGACAGCAGAAGGTAATATGTGTGGTCTTCACTGTGACCTTAGCTAACTTTATTCCTCAGGGGAGACAGATACAGAGAAAGGAAGACTGCATTTCTTACATGCCTGATGCTCAAGCATGTATTTGTTATTTACTGGGACAGAAGCACTGTACCTTGTCTTGAATGTAATGGACCATTTCAGGGAAGGCAGGCATCTGCTTCCCAGAACTCTCCTTTTCATTTTTCCCAGGAAACGTTCTCAGCACCCGCTGGGCTTCTCCATGCACCTCCTCCCGCCTTTCGGAAGAAAAGATGAGAAACAGACATTATTTGCACAGAACAAATGGGCTTTAATGAGTGATAAGATATCTTGGGAAGCTATGGAGAGAGAACAGTTCAGAAATGAGAAGTGGGTTTTTTGAAAGGAAAGGGAAAAATGCTTGCATTAGAATTTTTAGCAATTTGTTTATTTTAGAAAGGGGGAATAAAAAGGACAGTGATGAGTGGCCTCTGCAAAACAGTCTAGATCAGTCCGCTTCTGCTCCTCTTACATTCTGCTAGTGCTCACCACCAGTTCCTGGTTCCTACATCCTTGTTTTCCTATCTGCTCCTCCGCTCCGTCACTTCCTAAATTCAAGCTTCAGCTGACCCCTACCAGGTTTATCACTATCTACCTAGCAGATCCTGAAACAGTGCTGACACTGCAATGATGCAGTAGTTTGTGCAATTGATCTGTTTAACTTTCCTTAGTTACAAAATAGCTACTCACATTAAAAATCGAGCAATTAAAGTAAGTTGCAAAAAATCCCACCACTTAAATTGAAGTAACAGAAAACTGCAAATGAAATGATTACTGTAATTTAATGAGTCAACTACTTCTCAGCAGAGTGGCAAGTCTCACAAGTGCATGCTGCCAGCTCTTTGCAAATACAAGCTAAAAATAGACACATAGAATTTGCCAGGAAAAAATAATTTCTAGCCACTGTAAAGGTGATTTCAGTTCATGCATCTTTACTGTGCAATTGTAATTGATCATTACCATGAAGTGCTTTAGTGACACCAAGCCAAAGACTACCATAAGGCACATAACAGTTCTCCACAGAACCATCAAGAATGACCCTACATAAAGGTTAATTTCCAAATTATCATACTTTATTTTCAGTGAGTTTTTATGTACATACATACAGACATATATATGTATTCATATTTCATCCAAATACATACTGAATGCAAATATACACATGCGTGTGTATGTGTGTGTGTGTATATATATATGTGTGAAAATAACTTCAAAAGGAAAACAACTTACGGGTCTCCTGCAGCTAACAGGAGTAAGTATCTTGAAGGGATATGATCTGGAGGGAATACTGTGCTAGCAAATTTCACAGCCACTTGACGTACTTGAACTTCAGGCTTAAAGAGAAGAGACACAAACATATGGTTGAGTTTTAAATGAACACACTAATGAACTGCACTCACCATTTGCAAATCAAAAGTAATCTGTTCTGTCCTCTGGTATCAAGATGACTCAAAGGAGTTTAGACATTTTGAGATTCTGTTCTTGCTAATTCTTCATAAGGCAGGAGACAGGGAAAAGAAAAGCTATCTTCTCATATATACACAAGTGGAGAATGAAATATTTAATTAAATACATACACATTTTGAGGAATCATAAATCAGGGCTATCACTAATTTTTAGACACCTGAACTGCCCCACCCAGGCAGTTTTGAAATGAAGGATGACATACATCATCTTTCTACACAAAACAGAGCTGTGCTTAGGAGCAGCACAGCTAGAGGTGGAAAAGAAACATTAGCTTAGGGGAGTCATTCTCTCAGCCAGGTTCAGTTAGTCTCAAAATGGTTTTGCCTGGAGACCTAGATCACTCAAGCACCCAGGCAAAAGAGTCATCAGCATGAAGACAGTATCTCACGTAGTTACTAGTGCAACCACTAGAAATACATATACCTCTGCAGTCACCCTAAGTATCCATGCAAACAGAGTATACAAAACCCACTCTTTCTGAAAACCCCAACCTCTGGGGAATTCTGAACACAAACAAGATACTCAGTAAAGTAAGACAGTCAGTGAAGTGTGGTTATCCCTGAATTAGTGTCTCAAGGCTGAGTTCCTGGGGAAGTTCCTAGGTGCCTTGTAATGTTAGAAATCACACTGAAATCCCCATTTAGCAGTGAACAATCCTTTCTGCCGAACTCTTGCTTTCACAAAGCATTTCACAAGATACTGTCCTCGAAGCATCTACTTCTCAGAGTTTTCTTAAGAGGAGACTATGAGAAACATACAGCCCAATTGCAATGGCTTTGTTTCTTTGCAAAACAGAACACAAAAAACTGCACTGTCATTCTTGCAGCCACTGCACTAATGTTAAAAATATTTAAGCTCAGCATACACACTCCTCCTTCTCCCAGATAGGCCAATACATTCAGCAATAAAAGGGACACCTGTTCCAAAAGCATATAACAGGAAGTGTCAGGAAACAGGAAAACAATGAATAGCTCTTTTTTAAAGGTACTTAATTTTGATTCCACTGAAAATACCTTTATTAAATAAGAAGCTACAAGAGCTTCCATCAGGGTACGCTGGGCTCCTTCCAAGTTACTGTATGCTCCAACCATCATAGACAAGGCCTCCTGAATGGCAAGTCTAGTATCAGCATCTTCCTGCAGTATAAAATTGAAAGTTTTCACTTTATAGTGTGCAGTGACAAGAATTAAGACCAGTACAAAATATTAATGATTTCCCGAAGTCCTGTCAGCACCCACCTTGCATAAAGCTTCAAAAAACTGCTGTACCAGTGCTATATCCTTGGTAAAGAGCTGCGGCATTCGGCTGAAACAAGATATTTAATTAATAAAGTTTTTTTATTTTATAAATAGAAATGCTTCAAATTTCATTGGTCTTCCCCTCATCCCACATTTTAACTGTCAAACAAAACAGAGCCAGCACAGAAAATTTGCTCTATCTTATTCATTTCCACCATGGAGCAGCACACCCCCTCTTAACATAGTTTGGAAAGCAAGATACTCTATGGACAATCACTCACATCACCAGCATACCACTGAACATACCACTTGCCCAGCTTCATGCCCTCTGGTCTTTGCTGTACATTTATTAAATTTATGTTCCTGGCAATCCAGAAAGTGTAACCATTTCTTAAATTCTGTGCTTAATTCATGAGCTGCCATTGATCACTGCTAGAGAAGCTATCAACCAAAATCACATTTCTTTTTACATCTCTGGAGATGTCACAAGAAGAATGCCTTTCTCTGCACTGCACACCCAATTGCAAAATTGGCAGGTGGCATAGAGCTTGCTGCTGATAAATTAACAGATTACTCTGGAAAAATTATTCGATGTCCCATTGCTTAAATGGTGCTTCAGTTACCTGGAGAGCTTTCCAACCGCTGAATATGCCATTGAAAGCAGTTTTGAATCCTTGAATGATAAAAAAATAAATAAAATTCAGCAAACCCAGAAATACACAAAGGCATATCTTTTATAATTAAACATTTACTCTAAATCCTGTCTCCAAAGTGCTCAAACAGGCTTTCATGGACAAAGAGTCCCGGAATGTAACATAATCATATCCAAGAATAAAAGCATTACATAGGAACAGAGGGAGCATTCTTTTCCACAAGAAACAGAAAATTACAAATGGTGACAAAATGTAAATCTCCCTTCTGGTCTCAGCTAATCACACTTAATTTCAAAAGCAACAGCTAAGAAGATGCAGCAAGTATATGAAAAAGTAGCAAAGGGACAAAAACTTTCCACTGGCCCTAAACAGAAGCTGTACACAAAGGAAGCTGTACGCACAATGGATCCTACAGATGACCAATGCAGCACATTTATACATGGGCTTATTTCCTCCTGAGCACTCCTTTTTCATGCCCTTCCCAATGGCACGGAAGGCCCATGCGTTCAAACACCAACTGAGGCCAGAAGGTCACATCCAAAAGCTCAAATGAACCAGCAAGAGGATCAAAGCTGCAGAAGTGGGGGTCTGCAACATCAGCCCTTTGTAAGATACACGTAGGAGTATTGCAGGGAATTTGCCTTCTGAAATGGCACTGGAAAGACCTTTTCAGCCCAGACTGGCATTTGCAGTTCTGTTCGTAACACCCTTCCCACAGTAATACCATCCCTGGACAGACAGGATGGAATGTATTACAAGCAGGCCTATACAGCTGCTTATCACAACGGGTTATACACCTGGAGCTGAGGTCCCTGTGTGCTCCAGAGTAGTAAGTAACAGCAGCTGGATGCTACTCTGGCCTCACTCTTTAGATTACCAACACTATTATTTCCTGAGACTTTGCAAATAGCGTCCAAGCACTTATCCATAGCTGCCAAACAAACAAAACAGTTTTCGTATATGGCCTTTGCTTCTCTTGCAACAAAATTTCTTTAAAAGTATCCTTTGATAGCCATCTCAGCAACTATGAAAAAGAGATCTATCAGTTTCCAACATAAAGGAATTTGTCTTTTGCTTGTATTCATGTGAAGAATTACAGCTCTATAGTAAAGAACATTTCAGCTTACCTCTTTGTATTCATTGATCAGCTTTGTAAGTCCATTCAAAAGCATTGGGCCCAATGGCTTTATTTTACTTTCCGGACAACTGGAATTAAAGACATCAACAACAACAAAAAAATTTACCTTTTGCATCTCTCAAAAGTATCTTCTCTCAGTATCATGTTTTCTCAACTTTGTTAAGCTGAGAATTTGCAGCACACACATACATATAGATTTCAGGATTAAGGAAAAAAAAAAAACTATTTTCTATGAGTTTCAGTACTCTTTCTTTGCCCTTAATTCAGTTACATATTTAGTAAACTGAGTGGCTTCTAGGTGAATAGCTAAAAAATACTGCGCACTCTGAATTACTTACATGATACAAATATGATGCACAAACTGCAAGGACAGACTTCTCAGTTTTGCATTCGTGTTTGCACCAAAGAGTCCATCATAAACCACCTGGCCAAGAAGAATAAAGAGCAGATCAGAAAGTATCTGGCTTCACTTTCAGAGGTTTTCTAATTCCCTTTCTTCTTTAAACACTGTCATCAGTAACAGTGCTTCCCTTGCCTAAGTACTGGAGAAGCTGTATTATCAGGCTCATTAGGAAGAGCAGCTTTGGAACACAAGCATTACCTGAATGTTAGCTGGGAATGTTTCTGCAGCTTGCCTGGATCGCAGAAGATGAGGAACTATCTTTAATTTAACACGAGTGCTGACTGACTCTCTTTTCATTTCTGGTTTCAGAACAGATCCCTGTCAGAAACAGAGTTAAAATAATATAGTGCATCTTTTGACAGCAGTACTTTTAAGTTAGCTAAATTACCTTCTACTGCAAATCACAACACACTGGGGCAGAGAAAAAAATTATTGAGTAGCAAAAATGTTCAGTGAAAGCTAAACTAAATAAGGCAACTAAATAAGCTAACTAAAATAAGGCAACTAAAATTACAGTTTCAGAAATTAAGCAGTTATGTAATTCTGAAGGCAAATCCTACCTCCTTGGTTTTCAGCGGTATATCCCCAAGATAGACTTTATACATTTTGTTGATGATAGCAGGATTGTTCCAGTCAATTAAACTAAAGATAAAAATACATTGAACACGACTATGTTATGATTCTGACTTTAGATTACTTTTAAAAATATGTGTTTTAAGGCATTTCACTTCATATTCATATCCTAAGAGTTTTAATAGATCTAGTTTGACTTCTAATCACTCTTCCCACATCCACATAATATATAACCACAAAGAATGTGAAGTGCTTACAAATTTCACCTACAAATTCTGACAATATAATTCCAAACAGTTTGTGAGAAACCTACATGCTCCCTTCTCTCCCACTGAAACAAGACATATAAACCATGGTAGTCTACCTACTGAATATAGAATGGTCATCTGTTAACAAATTTCTCCACATTCTTCAATCTCACTGCTTTGATATTTCAATGGAGAAGAGGCTGGAGAAGAACCCGGCTGCCCATGATAACCACCTAATGCTAGCTATTGATGAGACTGTTTGGAACACACACACAGAGATACCCAAAAAATACCCCACAAGAAACAGAAGGTCAGGCATGCGTGCTTCAAAAAAGTAGAGGAGACAGAATCATCTCTTTCTTTCAGTAAAGCAACTGATTCCCAAACAAGTGAGCTGTGAAGTAGCATATATTTCTCATAAAAGAGATGTAACATTGCGTATTAACGCACATTTTGTCCTCACATGTATTTTGCTCTCCAGGCAAAGAATACCGACACAAAGGGAAAGATGAGACAAGCCGCAAAGGGCAGACTGCCTTCCTTAACCAGGCTGTTGTCACTGAATCATCTCCCCTGCCACAACTGAGGCACATGAATAGACTCACATGGAGAAGGTTTCATATTAGACTCCAAACTGTTAAATAGTCCTATACTATTTATAGGACTATAGTATAGTCCTATAAATAGTCCTATATAGAAGCCACCTACACATTTCAAACCCATGCTTCTGTGGCTCCAAATCTCCTGCATGAGCCAGCAAACCTCGCACGATCAATGACTCGGTAAATAGTACCAACAGCAATTACTTTGGCTTCTTGATGGGTTAAAGGCAGACACATTGTTTTTAGATGATGGAAGGTGGACTACAGATGAGCAAAAGCTTTAATAATGCAGAAAACGGTGGCTGTCAAACTTCCTAGACTATGGTCCACTTCACAATTATAGTCTCTTAATTCCTTTAATAAATTAAAGTGTCCTTTTCTGGGAAAGACAATATAGATAAATTGACCAGCTGTGAATCACTTATTAAGGCCTTATTAACCATTGATAATCCACAATTTGGAAACCAAGGATTAAGAAAATGGCTCAAAAGCAATACCAAAGATGACTGAAACCAGACAGCTAAAGCTGTCAGCTCCAGAGCCAAGTGATGTTCCCAGCTGCAAGACTGTGAGCCACAACATTCCCAGCCCCATGTGAATACATGGCAAATTTGCAGGTACGTGGGGACTACAGCCTTCCTCTTTTCAGAGCAGTTATCTCTGGTGCACTACATTAATTGCAGCTAGCTTTGTTAGGAACGCTACCACCATCTTTTCCAAACATCCAAACTTGTACCTTTGTTTGCTCTTTAGTTCAAGGTCTGCTGCGGTGGCAACACTGTGTCTTGTATCACTGGAGGCTACAACCAGGTGTATAACAGCTTCAAGTTCTGGCACTTGCTCAGCTTCAATGAACTTCACTATCCCCAGCTTACACTGTTCAATAGTGGGGAAAGTAAAGGCAGTGTTACTGACGAGAAAGCATATGTTACAATAACTGTAGCAGTTCAGCTGTCTGAAATGATGGCTTCTGCTTGCTTGCTAAGAAGTTCACATGTTCTCCATCTCTCTGGCAGTGCCCTCCTCTTGCGTCCTGTCAAAGCTGTCATGTGTTGCAAATTATCAGCATTACAGTCAGATACTCTGCTACTTCTCTGCTGATAAGGGGCGCTTCATCAACAGGAGAGTTTTGCAACCTTACTGTCTTCAGGAGGAAAACACAAGAGTAAGCTGCAGTCATGGCTGCTTCCTAACCAGCTCTAAGAACTGCTCTAAGAACTCCCACTCCATCTCACCGTTGCAAAGTTCCTTAAGGCATCATGTGAAGTCCCTCAATAAATTCCCCCTGGGCAACTAAAGACCTGTCAGAACTAGTTACGTATTTTCCCTTCGGCCTTCCATTCCTCTGTCTGTAGCCATCCCTGTCACCACTCCGAGTTCATCAAGGACCAGCCCTGCAGCTGCAAGTACCTGTTCCAGCAGCTCTGGTGTCCATGGGTTATCTCCAATTACCCTTTTGGCTGCATAAAAGCTCATCCCTGGAGGTGGCTGAGGGACTCCAGGACCTCCCACGCTACTCGATGAAGAGCCCTGTGCCGAGGGCATGTTTTGTCGACTCTGAGATTCATTCAATACAAACCTAAGCAGGTGGGAAAGGAGTTTCATTAGGGGCTTTACCAATTCACATTGCCAGCTGAATTAGATGCTGGAACAGAGGAACAAACATAACCTGTCCAATTCCATGTATTCTTCTTTAATTAATCCCGTAACTCTGACATAAGACAGAATTTTACTCAGTTGAGACTCAGCTACCAGTTATCCCAGCACATTCTGCAAGAGCCACAACAATCTCATTATAACTGTTTGAAAACAAACCTCAGTTAGGACACAGAAAGGTCCACCGGCATTTTTGAAAAGTTATCTGAGGTTATGAACCACAAAGGATGAACTTTTTTGCATTAGAAGTAAATACTCAGACCGTACTATATTTGAGAAACTTGTACTACAGCTTTAACAACATTTGCATGATTTCTATGAAAAATGTAGACCTAACAAGGGAAATAATGAAGCATCTGCAACACAATGAAGTGGTAGGAAACAATCCTTGAAATAAAGAAGATAAACAAATAAGAGAATGTCTTGGAAAATGGCAGTTTTAGTGTTGGGCAGGAAGGAAAACAAAAAGGATAAAGGTTAAGTTCACAGATCTTAGTCTTTTTGGAGACTGGCTAGTCTAGTTGCCCTGTGCACATCTCCATACTCTCAAAAAAGCCACTACAACTCTCCCCGTATCCTTGGAAGCTCGTCAACACACAAAGGCAGCAAAACTGTGGTACAGAGACCAACAAGAATTATTTTGCTCCAGACAGACATAATCTGTTCTGCATTCAGCACGCAGGCAACAAAAGGTAGTAAACAGTCTCAACAACAAGGATAAACATTCATGCCAAGTCTCATCAGTTAAAACTTTAAACACTTGAACCTGATTATGAGCTATAAGTCCTACAGTTTGGCTTTCTGGTTGTTTTACTGAATGCAGACTGGCAAGGCTAATTCACAACTGGGCAATGACAGAGCAAGTTCACCACACATAAATTAGCTGTAAACAGCTGCAAACCGTTTCAACCCAGGGAACAAGACTTTAAGAGACAGATATCCAGAGCCACAGGCTAGCTGCTGACACTCTCTGAGCAACTTCTGGAAAGAAAATGAAACCTTCATCCCTGCCCTCATGGTCTGAGTATTTAGAAACCATCATGCTTGGCCAGAGTACAAAAGCAGGGAAGGAAGTGAAGTCTCTTCGCAAAGGTCAAGGACTTCATCTGCCGAAGCCACAGCCACAGCAGTGTGAGGATGAAGCTAAGAGCATCAACCTGGGCAAACTGAAGGGTGTGAGCTGTGAACAGAGGAGCAGGCTAGGCATTTTAAACTATAAGCTGCAAAACTCTACACACTCAGATGGTAAGGAAGTGGTCCCCAAAACATCTGATGGGAGCATGGCCTCCAGCAAAGCTACATGGAGAAACACGACATGCTCACTATTTTAAAAGTCATTCCTTTATGTTAATCCACTTCGATAAGCAAGAGTTAGGTGCTCAGAAAAATCCTATGGGAATGAATGAACTGTCAGAAAAAAATAAATGTGTTCTACTGTTTAAATTATTTCTATTTTCTGTCAAAGCAAAAGCTCCCCTAGCAACACAGAAACACTAAAAAAGTTAGTGGAAAATAGATTTTGAGAAAGTATTGATTTTAGACACCAGAAGATTCCTAAGAAGCAGTGATCATTAAATTCTAGTTGCTCTGTAAATCATTCTTGTTCTCAGAAACAGTGTTCACACGAAGACATGCCATTACAGCTAAAACATTTTTCATCAGAAGACAGATGAAAGACAAATCTCGTCATTAAAGGTTCAATTCTGGAAAGCACAAGTTTTCAGAGATTACGCTTGCTTACGACCTTGGAAGAATAAGCCTTAAAACTCAACTGCAGGAAGATAAGCATACATTTTGATCTGGCTTCTATTCTAAAGGTTTGGTTATTTAACAGATAGCTCACATGTCTCATAGCTTCATGTTGATCCCAAAAGAGGTCAAGGACAGAATAGCATAACACCTATTTAAGTAGAAAACAGATGTTCTGTTAAATAAAGGAGACAGTGATCACATTCTTAAAATTAGGATCCTGCTTTGCATCTTACTGAAACATGCAACTGGCTTCATTCGAGCTAGGAAACAACAGCACCTTTTAAATGACTTTCCAAGCGTGCAGTTCGTAATGTTTCACACATGAAAAACACATCAATGCTAGAGAAGAGTGGTATTAACTCTGACTTACCCATAAGGCATAAGAAGAACATCCAACATAAAGTCCAAAAGCAGTTGTACAGTCTTTGGTTTTTCAGCAAGATTAAATGGAGAAGCTGCTGCT
>NW_009606725.1:0-14894 GCF_000690535.1 Cariama cristata | reverse complement strand
TTCAGCAGGGTATTTCATGTGAAAAAGGGTTGGTATTAGAAGATGCATTAGGCTGAAAAACAATTGTATTTACTGCAACCATTTAAAAAAAAAAAACCAAAACAAACAAAGAACAACACACAACAACAAACCCAGTCCTTAATAGCAAAAAAAATCTTAACAAAAATTAAACTGATTCACAATCCAGTGGCCTCTATTTGCCACCCAAGGTACTTAAAAATGGAAGGGAGAAGATAAACTAGGATTCGCGCTTAAAACAGAATATGTATTTCCACATGTGTGCATACACATACATCTGGAGTGAGAAAGTCAGTGCTTTTCTCCAGACTTTCAATGTTTTGTATTTATGCCACAAAATACAGTCTAGGACTGTCTCATCTGCAAGACATTTGAAGATTTAAATCTGAGTCTGCCGAGAGCAGAAGTTGATCAACACTGTTCAGCTTCACCAAAGACTGCACACAGACAAACATATTGATTATATACCAGTACAGCCAGATTTCACAACGCTTTCTTCACCCATGTACCCGCTTTTCAGACAGGGCAAACCCATGGTCCCAGAGAAGACAATCAAGTATTTTCACACTGATCTCATGAATGGAAGCAAGATTTTACTGCAAGACCTTCCAGTAAGGTCATTTTTAAAATACCTTTACACTGTCACAGTGATGCAGAGTGAATGAAGGTATGATTTTAATGCCATTTTCCAGCATGGTGGAAACTGTCTCAATGTAAATAAGAAGCAGGTCCGTAATTAGCAGTTTTCTAGAAGTTCTTAGTACACAGCAGTTCTCAACTTCAGTATTTTTTTATTTACTACAACTTCAGTGTTTCAAGTGAGTAGGAATTTTGGTTATCTCACAATTTAGAGTGGTCAGTCTGAGATATTTACTGCTGTTCCTGTTGCTGGACAAAGGATATTTACTGAAGGTCTGGCCTTAAGCTGGAAACCAGACTTTGATGAAGATGGTTGGCAGATATGGACAGGCATATCCATCATAACACAGACCTCTTATCATACAGGGAGTCTGCTGCTATTACATTAGAACATATGAATTCTTCGTACCACCCAAACTACTGAATTGCTGATCCAAACTGAACAAGCCAAGAACATCCTAAGCAATGAAGATATCAGCAAGGGGAAAAAAAAAAAATTCAACAACTGATACAAATTATTTTACTAAAACAATACCAACAGAATTCACTCCAAGAATAAGCAGTTATACCTGTCTTGCTGTGGTTGAGGTTTCCCTTCCATTGCAGTGAGAAGAGTTGGAGCCAATTCACATTGTTTTTCCACAGGCAGACGGGGGTATCCCATCTTAACATAAATTATGGTAAAATTCTAAAAGAGTAGAAAAAGCACACAGTAGTGCAACAGTGCAATACTCTTCTTGTATGTTGTGTTACATAATTGGGTGTTGGAAACAACATATGTTTTGGAAGAACGATTTCTTAATGCCAAGATTCATCAGAATGACAGCTATTGAAGGGGAGGCTCAGAAAACCCTTTCTGAGTAGGTCTTGCTGAGTGTCCACTTTAAAAGGAGGAGGACAACAATGCTTCTGGTATTCGTGGCCAATTCCACCAAAAGCAGCTTTACCTGAGCAACAGCTTCAAGGAAAGCAAATGTAACGCTCTCTCTTACCTATTTCTGAAATAAAATAGAAAGTAATATTGAATAAATACAAAGTCAGCAGCATAGGCAAGGTTTCGCTTGAAAATGTGTTTCTAAATCATCATAATTATAAGCTCCAAAAACAATCCAAACAGAGTCCAGTGACAGGATAGCACAGCACAGCAATACTGAGTACTGGCCTATCTAACTGCTATCATGTTGATCCAAATCCAGCCAAGAACTGTAGAGATAAGAGTTAATGTGTTGACGGCCTGGTTGAAAGAAGTGTTGAAGTGGGAAGCATGACACTTCTTTGTAGACGACACTTGATAAAATTTTATCAAGCCTCATGGCACAAAACAATATGCATCACTCAGGTGAATGAAAACAGATTTTTGACATGTCCAATCAAAAGCACAGTTTATGTCAAGTTTGTCTTCAAACAAGATGATTCTTCTACTGCTGCACAGAATACATGCACTCTAGAAGCCCTCAGCCATTTCTAAAAGGTGAACTCCAGATAATCCCACTTGCTTAAAGACAATCTGAGATTACTTCTATGTTACTGCTGTTTAAAGTCTAAATATTTCTCCACCAGTTTCTAAGATGCTATGTTTTCTATTTATGCTACATATGACTGAATAGTCAAATGAGGACAAAAAGTTTCCCTCTGGTTTTATCACATTTTTTCATGATGGTGATTTGCAATAGATGTACCACAGTTGAAATGTCTTCATAGTTTGAGAAAAACATTTTAAAACTATTTTCACTTTTTTCAACTACATTGAATGAAACCATCTAGTAAAGCTTCCCCGTCTACAAAATAAGCTTCTTTTAATCTTTTCTTGCTCAATTAAGGTCCTCACTCTAAAGCCACATAAAAATATGGACTCCTATGTGTTCAGAGAAATACAGACGTTTTAAGGAAGACTCTGATCCTGCACGTATCAGGATAAGGATTGGCAGCTGCTTGCAAAACGGAGCTTCTAACAATGAATAGCCCATCTACAACACAAGCAATGGCAATGTATGCATTCATGAAATATCAAGAGTAATTATCAGTAATTTGAACAGAATCATTAGTGTAGTTGCTTTATGAAACTAAGTTTCACTCACATCAGACTCTGAATTTTAGTTTTTTAAAAAAAAATCTCTTAAAACATCAACCTTATTACAATAACATACTTTCTAGGAAAACCAAAAGAGCTAAATATAAGAGCTTTCAAGAACATTCTGCTTTTTACAAGTAAATCAGCAATGATTCTTGGAAGAATGGACACTTACAGTGACAAAAGACACTGCAGAAGGATCTTGATATTGAACTAGTAACGTCTCTACTGGAAGTTGAATTTTTGGACGACTTTTGATGCGCTTATTCAGATGAACGAGCAGCTCCATGACCTGACAGGAAGAAAATAAAAAAACTGAAAGAATCATCCTAGATTTTACTACTTTGGACTCCACACATCACCCTCTGTCCACTAGTTAGGCCTACTGTAAACAAATCAGGCCTGAGCTTCCTGATTATTTATAAGAAAACAGCAGCCATCAGTATCTTGAAACCACTCCGACAGGTCTCAAGTTATTGTTAAGACAAACACATAAAAAGTCCCAAACCATGGCACAACCGATAACCTCCATCAACAGAAATGTCAAGAAGAAATGGCTACTAAGGATGATCAGTTCTTTCTACACAGCTGGTTACTATTGCTCAAAACTGAGCATGGCTTGGAAATCTGCATTGCTGCTCTATCTTCTGGCTGTAGAGTAACTCCAATTCACAACACAGAACAAAAAAACAATGAAAAAAAAAAACCCACCCGTAACAAAGTTATCAAATAAGTGTATGAAAACTATGTTTGGAATGGAACAATACAGAACTGAAACCCTTCAGGCAAGGGAAGCCAGCAGGAGCCCCGTGAATGTCCGGCAGGGGCAATGTGCAGCCCTGCCCGGGGCAGGCAGAGCCCCAGCGGCAGCGCCAATGGGGCCAGACAGCAGCTCTGGAGTTGAACAATAGGCACATTCTTTGTTGTCCACGAGACAAAATTAGCCCGGAAAGCTAGGTATTTGTATTTAAAAGTCACTAGAGTTTGAAAATGCATCAGACTTCTTAAGACATTTTTCTACCACATTAATAGCAAAGTAAGAGCAAGTAGAAGATTGAAAAGCTGAATTCTGATGTAGGTCACAGAAAAAGGCAATGTGTACGTTGAACAGATTTACCTGCGGGTTATACACTCCACAATAAATCTCTGTTGATGTTCACTACAATAAAAAACTGACAGTCTTCCCCTCCCTTCTGTCTCACTGATAAATTATTTTGCTATATAAAAAACACCAAACAAAAAAAAATCAACCCATACAGAGCCTTCTTGTTACATTTTGGATTTATTATGAAAACAGAATACCTAGAGCCAACTTCCCTTCACTGATATGACAAGAGCGGAATTCAGAGTAATCTCCTTGACTGCAATGAATTTTGACAAATACCGAGAAGTACAGGGCAGCGCTGTAACTGCTTATAACATTATCGTCATCTTGTATAAATAAAACTATAGTTTTACAGACAGAAGAAGAAGAAACAAGTTTTATTTCATTACTCATTTTAACACAAAAACTACAATATACCGTAAGAATTCTCTGTGATTGAGAGCCCTCTTAAAATCTAATTTTCAAAGGACTAGTCTTCCCCCTTTCCTGAATCTCACAACACTACAAAAAAAAAAAAAAAACAAACAAAAAACCACCAAAAACACCCTCAACACGTTCCAGTTTATGGAAAAAATATCATACAAAAACACCCTAAGAAATTTCACTAGCTATTTGGATGCCTTTCTTCACAGCTTCAAGTGCACACGATAAGCAGGTATTCAGAAGAACCTTCAGTCTGAATTGGAGTATCTGTCCTTCAGCACAGTGGAACAGCTTCATGTCTATGTATCCACTTTCACGTAATCACTATCAGGACTATGTTTTATGCAGAACTTTTAGAAAAATCTGTGTTCTAGTTACTTGGAGGTTCTGAAATCTACTCATAAATCCTGTGAAGGCATGATCATTTCCCTATTTCTACAAGACGAAGAGGGGATTTAAAAAAGCTGCTTTCCCACCACCAGCCCCCAACAGTCCATCTGCACTCTGCTCAGAAAGGTTCTGGTCCACCACTATCATCAGGCAGTTCCTTCTGATGAACAGCTGCAGGGACAAGAAATCATCCTTTGCTTTCTGATCCACCTGCTCAAATTTCTTGTGTTGAGCTGCTGCTGCCCCGTTTGCCTCTTCTGGTCACATCCTTCTGGCAGAACAGGAAACACAAGCAGGTGTTCCTCTGTCTGAATCCAGACCAGGTCAGACCTCTTCTGCTGTTAACACTAGCTTTAGCAATCCCACAACTGCTGTTACACAAGACTTGTGCAAAAACACAGAACCGGTAAAAAAAACAACTGCTAGTAATCACAGTTCAGCTCCCTGCTACAGAAGGCAGCTACATCACTGAATTCCTTCACGTTCATGTTAAATTTCATCTTCAATACTGTTTGATCCTTGCCTGGTCACAGGAATTGGGGTAAGGACCAGTACATGGTGTCAGGGGACTAGGGACAGGCCCAGTAGCCCAACAGGGAGGGTACCACAGTCCAACCAGAAGAGGTACACATTCACCAGTGGGCTTCACCCCTAGAGACCCATACTTGCTCCTCCCCAAATTAACTAGGTCCATCCCTTTCCCTGCCTTTGGTCACTCCACTAAACATTCCATTAGAAGGCTTGTGCAATCCCAAAATGCTCTTCCCCTGCATCCCACTGTGTCCATTAGTCCTAGGCAGCACCCTCACAGTACAAAAGGTGTTCTGGCACTGACTCACCTTGATGGGTTTCATGCCTGGACAGCAGGGCTAAGGGTGTACTGAGACAGCCCTGGCACAGACCTGGACAGAGTGCTCCTTCCTTTGAGTCCTTAACTTGGGTTCCTGCCTGCCATGATGCCTCTGTGTTCCTCTGGGCTTGTGAAGATGGGCCTTTGATGGGCTGATGGCCCCTACGATGAGCCTGGGAGTAGCTGGGGCAGGGCGTTACACAGGTTTCTGCACTTGCTATTGTGTCTCTGTGCTCCTTTGCAGGTGCACAGATGAGCTTTTATGCAGGTGTACAGATGACCTTTTATCCTATAACCTAACACAGGGAACTGAATTCCCCAGGTACATATTAAATTCCACCTGCAAAACCAAACCTGGTCCTTGCCTGGTCACAGGCATAGGAGCAGTTTTGGAGGTGGAATTTAACACGTGCCTGAACACATTCTGTGATAAAGCTGCCTTCTGTACCAGGGAACTGAATTCCTTCAGGTAGGTATCAAATTCCATCTTCAAAACTGTTTGGTCCTTGCTGCTATTCCTGTTATCAGACAAGTGAAGGACATCAATGAGTACATCTTCAGTCTTTCTTCACACATAGAAGCAAGCTTGCTCCACATGTGCCATAAGTGAGGTGGACGCACAATAGCCCTAACCTGGAAGCCATGGCAACTGGCTCTGTGGCAGTAAGTCTTGGTCTCTGGCTAACTCATAGCTAGCTGGCCTCAAGTGGAAACAAATGCAGCTTCCACACATCTGCAAAAGACCTTGCTGATACAAGCAATGACTGTTTTCTTTAAGCCCTAACAGTTGTAATAAACCCATTCTCTACCAGGCTCATGACAACTTTTCCTCAAAGGGTGAATTTCTCCACAGAGAACATCCAAGTATAGTAAATCATGATACATCAGTGGCATTTCCTTCTCCCCGATCAGGACAACATATCATTACAGTAAATTGCACTCTTACCTTTTTACGAACTCCCTCTTGTGTGCTGGACAGCTTGAGGAGAACAGGGGGTAGGAATTTGGAAATAATGTTCTGTAACTGCTCGTCTGTTTCTGCATGGCCAAGACGCAAGAACACACGTTCAAGTTGATCTGCAGTTAAAAAAAAAAAAAAAAGAGAAGTTGGTTGAAACTCAAAATTGCTGTAGCAAGAAAACAACTTTTCCTGAACATCCCTGAATGGGCTTGTAAGAAATGCTGCACACAATTCCTGAAGTACTTCCATCTCAACAGCATTCAGCACAGATCAATCTTGTATTTTTCACACTAACTGAGCAAACTGTTGATGGCAGAAGCCAGCCTGACAGCTTCCAGTACTAGCCTCCACAATTACATGGAGAAAACTATCAAAGACAGAAGCAATTAAGATCTCCTTTGCTTCACACTATGTTTCAAACAGAGGCTAGAAGATCTCCAAAGGTGAAACAGAAGGTTAGGATCTCCAAGTCATTCCCTATCTTTTCTGCTTTGAAAGCAAAGGTCTGTGGCTGTGGGGCTGCTAACTTTTGAAAATATGTTTGCTGTGATCTGCATTCAGACTATGATGTTCTGAATCCACACTAGTTAATCAGAGGGCAAAAAGATCTGGCCAATTCTTAATATTATTCTTGTTAAACCTAGAGTTTTGGTCATGCACAGGGATTCCATTGTTGTAGACATTGTGTCAACAGAATAAAAACACGAGGCAAGTACAACAGAACCCAAGACCAATTACAGTTAGTATTGCTGAAAGGAAAGAGTCTAGACAAAGCAAAAGCTATAAGCTTGGGGCAAGCCACACCATGGCAGCTGCATACAAATGAACAGGCTGCACACCTGAGAGCAGAACAAACAAGCTACAAAGTGAAAAATAAGTTCTTTCAAAGCTTGAGACTACTGTTCCAGGGTAAATCTGATGGTATTCATAGGACACCTTGACACAGGCAAACCTGTTCTACCCACGACTTTCTGTTAAGCCACTTAGGTCTTCCACAAAATCTTTACAAAGCTGTACAAATGTTGACCAAATCAGTTACTGATTTGTTACAATTTGTGGACTTTTTTTCCCAAAAGATAGCATTATCATCAACAGGAATAAGATTGCAAGTGTGAAATGCAGGACATACTGCTGTAACTTAAAATACAAAGCTCCTGTTACCACTTTAGTAAGATGTGGAAGTGTTGTTAACAAATCCACTTTCCTCTAGCCAGGAGGTCTCCTCCCCAAACCCAGGAAGGAATGCACACACACACACAAACCATTTCAACATCTGCAAACAGGTAGAAGTTGCAACTCCTAAAAGATCAAGGGGCAGGGGGAGGAGCAATAACATCCATTTTCTCAGTGAGCTAGCAGAAGATGAAGGAAACAGATGCAACCAAAATCTGTCAGCAGCTCAAGCACAAGGGCTGAGCACCATCTGTCTTTATAAAAAGAATGGAAGAGTCCCTATTTTAAGTGCCAGCATGCCGCTGCCCCAACATCTAAACCAGAAGGAACCCAAAATCTCCCTGGCATAGCAGCACTCCCAACAGCCAGACCAAGAAGAGTCCTTGTGTATGGGATCAGAAGTGTTGCTTCTCCATATTGCAGCACTGCAGGCCAGATCTACAGACAGCAAGGAGATCCAGGGCTTTTAAGGGGCTACAGGTCTTAAGACATCCTACAAGGAGGAAATCATTCCCACAAAGACTAATCTAAAGTGACCTGTTGCAAGCTGAGATTAGAGGGAGACCAAGGAGAACCCTCCTTCAGCAGAGGAAGACCACTGAGCTGACTGTAAAGGACTACAGAGGCAAACAAGAAAAAAGCACCGGTATAGGGCAAAGGTAAAGACTGAGGTGAATGGATATGGCCGGAACGTAAGTGAACAAAAAGGATGTTCAAATGCAAAGACAGCTGTAGACAGCAAACCTATCATGGTGTAGCTGCAGAAGCCGTTACTGTCCTGTTTTTTAAATCTGTGCTATCCCTGCACTGAATCCTCACAGCACCATTCCTCCTCTGCTAGCTGCAGATTAAACACAAACATATCACTTCCAACATTTCACTTTCTGCTGAGCAAATATGACAGGCAGCTAAAAAGACAGAAGATTAATAAATATTACTGTCAGGAAAATTACAAGCTGAAATTCTGCAGTGCCTACAATGCAAACTGACTTGCAAGTGAATCTGTTGTTTCAGACAGATTTCGTGGAACAATCAAGCTGCCAGCTAGGCAACAACTTCATGATATTTATCTCATATCACAATTAATTTTTTTAAAAATCCTAACAATTTCTTCTTCTCTTCACCTTCCTTTTCATGTCATACTACCGTCTATCCCGTGAATGATCTCCCCCTCCAGGGAACTCCAGGAAATTACTGCAGACTCACCATCCTCAAGCAAGTCTCCTGAGGAACCTCCTCAACAACATGTTCATTCACATGGCAACAGATCAGACTCAAGTGTAAGGAAACATGAGTGAAGTTATTTCTAAAGCCACTTGTTGTAGCCACTGCACTACACACACACCTTCCAAAAGGCACAGAAACCACTCTGCACATGCCCACAGGAAGCGCAGCAATGCACTGAATTGGAAGCATCTACCCCATTTCCAGCTTCCTCCATTATTCTGTTTTTACAAGCAGCAACCAGAATTCTAATAATAGAGATCATGAGAGGAAGAAAAAAAAAAAAAAGGAACTCCCTTGATTAAACTGCCTATGAGATACATTTATAACTCTTCCCATACCTCTGCTGCCTAGTCAGTTAAGCCCTAATACTGCCATCAGGTATTCTTCCCTTAACCGTAAGCATGACAGGACTCTTCAGAAAACTGAAGGAGACTAACTGCCTGGTTGCTGTTAAGAAAATTGGTCAGGAGTTCATCAGAGCACTCCCCTGTGCTGCTGATGCAGGCTGCATCCACAGCAGCAGGACAGGAAAAGAAAGAGCTATAAACCCTCCCAAGTATTGTACATCAACCATTTTCTCCTCAGTTTTTATTCTACTAAGAATTAAGGCCATCTCTCAAGCTGAGAGCATTCATTATGGGAAGGTATAAACCCTGGTGATTTAAAGCACCACACACAACGGTCCAGGAGAGGAGTCAGGGGTGTGGTATTTGGGACTAAGTTTCTGTGTCCTACCTCCACATGTGCTGCAGAGCTCCCGGCTGGCATCGGGCAAGCTCCTTTCCCTCTCTGCCTTACGTCTTCTCACAACCTCTGCCTGGCCTCCCTGTCCAGCCTGCACCAGCAAGTAGACCACTGTGCATCAGACATCAAACAAGACAAGTTTGCTCCCAACACATCTCACATTCCCACATCTCACTTCACAACTTTTTAAGAATGAAGCCAAAACCTTCTCCACCTGGTTTTACAGCCTCTACTGCTGACTGTAAAACTGCACAGTCATCATTTCAGGGGCGAACCACTAACTTATATGATAATAAAAATAAGTAAAGCAAGAGACTAACTTGCTTTGCTACATACCATAGAAAAAAGAAAAGACACAAGTCATTTTGAATAAGCCTTAGCAACTGAAATTAACTACTATGGCAATCTTACCACAACTTGACAGTAAGAGCACTGAATTTTAATTAGACGGCTTTAAGCACCTCAGTCTTTACCTTTGCTAGCCAACACTGACCTTAAAATGCAGTTCATGCAATGACACACCTCCTAAAACTTTTCCTTTTGAAAGTTAACTAATAGAGTTAAAGGCAGTTTTTAAAGTTTTCTGGAAGAACTGGAAGAAAGAAGTAACAGAGGGATGACATTTAGTGAAGTATAACTTTATCCTGATCTAAAAAACCAACACTTAAGAGATCTGGGATTTTATAAACGTTTCTCCTTCCTCAATCTCATATTAAACCCTCATCTGTAATATTTCCTTGATACTGGTTCTCATCTATAGCACCCTCTGTATTAGCTGATTATGTATGTTCACCAAATTACTTCCATAGTCAATCTATCACAGTTCAACTGTGATGAACATGGGGTTGGGGGAAGAACATGCTATCAGAGGCAAAGAACCAACTTTTAATGCAATCCAGAGAATTTACAAAAAAACCCCACCAAACCAAACCACAATAACAACAACAAAAACACCAAAAGATTTGCATTACTTTATTTACACTGATGAGAAAGTCAAAGTAAAAGGGAGAAAGGAGAAAAGGAAGCAAACTATACTGGAAACACAACTGGAAAACCCTGTGCCCAATCCTGTAAGGCTCTACAAAAACTGCTTCAAGAACAAACCTGCACATCAGAAGCAATGGAAAAGCGTAGGACACACCAAGATCACTGTGAGCCTTCTAGATTCACTCCACTGCAGAGAGCCCCTTGTTCTCCCAGGGACTGTTGGATGGAATAACCCAAGATTAAATCGCTACGACCCTTCAGCACATCAACGAATTCATTATTTTTGGGATACTCTTGCAAGTTTCCCCTTACAAACCTGAAGGCTGGATGCAATTTCTTGAAACAAAGATGATTGCTACAGCACTTGGAATCTGCTTATGAGCTATGTGCCAACCATAGTCCCTGTCAGACTTGCCCACTACATTAGAAAGTACCTGAGAAATCATGTCTGATTTAATAAGTAGTCTTAGAAACATCATGCAAGTGCCACAGCTATGACAACCAACATTTTACTATGATTGAAAAAAAAAAACCCAACACACACAAATCACAACCAAGAATGAACTGCATGAGCAGAAAAATTAATGCTTTCCATGCTGCTGTGTAGTACTTTCACACAGTATTTTTTTTTGGTGGTGTTTTCTTTGGGGGGGGGGGGGGGGGGTTAAACATAAATATGGAGAGTCTAACAATGGGCATTGCATTTGAAGACATTCCCTTTCACTGTATGGAGAAGAACCAAAGTAGCAGGAAAACAAGCTATATCTTTGTATCCCTGTTTCCAGCAACAGTATCCAATTCGTGTCAACAGAGATGGTGTCTTCCGAATTTGAAATCCCCAAGTTACCATGGCAATGCAGTTACTTATCTGTGAGAAAATGCATGTTTCACTTCTGGTTCTTTCCAGTCTCCATGTAAGACTACAAGGAGGAATATAGGTTTCAGCACTTATGGCCACGCCTCATGCAAAAAGGAAAGGAACAGATTTCAAAACACAGATATTGTACAAGAAAATCACATTAACAATGAGGTTCTCACTTGTGCTTTATAAACTTCCAAATCCTGCAACACTGGTCATAAAAGGGTCAGAGTTATTTCTAAGTCTTGTTACTTCTGAACTGATCTTGCAGCCTTCCAAGCCAACAGCAAAACCCTAGCCTGCTCACCGAAACAACATGCCCCTTCTTCCCATTCTGCTACAGGGTAGCTTGCCAAAGGGAACAGCTGAGAGAAAGGCACAGAAAGGATAAAGTAAATAAATAAACAGCTTCTGTGATTTAAGTTTATAAACAAAAAAAAAAAAAAAAAAGGAAGTGAACTCTTTGAATGCTTGGCCTTACTGAGGTAGCTAGTTCATTGTTTATCCATCTTTTTATCAAAGACATCTACTCTCGGTTCAGCTAAGTGCAATTCCATTTCATGTGCCCAGGTTCTCCTCTTTGTCCTTATGCAAAATAAAAAATTAGCTCCCTCTGGCATTCACAGATATTATGCACAGCATGTCAGCTATTCTGCACTGACCCCTCAGCAATGTATACTTGTGTAGTTGAGTATCAAGTAAAACACACACCCTTCTTTTATGAAAACTGACTCAAGAAACTACTGAGACTAGGAAATGTCAAATTATGAAGTACAATTACCTTAA
Source organism: Cariama cristata (assembly GCF_000690535.1). Taxonomy (NCBI): domain Eukaryota; kingdom Metazoa; phylum Chordata; class Aves; order Cariamiformes; family Cariamidae; genus Cariama; species Cariama cristata. The sequence continues at coordinate 2,661 of NW_009606725.1, read as the reverse complement.
CTGATCATCACAAAAGCATCCCAGGAACTGAAAAGAGAGTCCAAGTCCTCTGCAAAAGAGCAGTGTGTGGGACAGCAAAATTCTCTGCATACAGCCAGAATTTATCTTCACTTTCCTAAAAAGTGTTTGTTTGACAGACTAGTGGGACTGCTACATTGAAGCATTTCTAGAACTGTTTCAGTAAATCAAACAACAACAAAACCCTCCTCCATTACCTCAATTCTGTAGAACCACTGTATCATACTAGCTTCCCCCACATTCCATCCAAAAGGCCCTATACCACATAAAGAATACTGGACACAGGAGGGTTTCAACTTCACTGCCTGGAGGGCAGGGGTAGTTTTAGGGGCAGGTCCCTGCTAACACAAAAGCTCAAACACACCCTTCAGTCTCTCCAGAGCTAAGCAATTGTTTCTGCACTATTTCACATGCAGAAAAAAGAATAAAGTTCTCATCTATCGTGCTACTACTAAAATAGGAGTCAAATTCTTGTTCAAATGGTATTAGACTCTGGGAGAACATATATCTAGTATGATTACAGTAGCAAATAGAGCCGGGATTTGCTGGTGCTATTCCTGGCTCTACCAGTAACCCATTGTGTGCCTACAGCCAAATCACTCAAGGGGGCATTTGTAAAAGTAGGCCAGTCACCAGGTTATTTTACAAGATCTGACTGGAAAAGGCTAGGAAGGTGCTGGGAAGGGGGACTATATCCTCTTTTTTCATCTTACTCTTCCATTTTATAGAAGAGCTTATATAAAAGCTTAAATAGCATACTGAAATCCAAATATTTGCAATATGCCAGGCTTAGGCTCTCCATTTGAGTGGGTGACTATTCTTACTCAAGATTAACTCTCCTTTCTTTTGCATCTGAACTCCTACAGCTTCAGGGCCAATTTACTGATTTTGCATTAATTTTTATCTCCATTCTTATGATAACTTCAAACAATTTGCCCTCTAAACTGGTAAGCACCCTTATACAGAGTTTAAGCAAACAGTAAGAGTCTATGGATTTGACTGGCACTATAGATCAAAGCTTCCTATAGCCATGTGTATATAAAGCAAGGAAAACTGGGTTTCCAATCTAAAACTAGTAGTAATTATTCTTGTTACTTTGGGAATACTCATCCTATAAAGGAACAGATTTCTTTCCAAATATAAGGAAATGTAACTATTTAAATGTATCAAAAAACATCAGTCCCACATGGAAGCTGTTTAGTTTCCTTCTCTTTCACTACATGAAATTACTCTTTTTCCATTAGTTTTTATTTTAATTTAAGACTACAGTACTTTCTATTCAGTGACAGATCAGGTATTAGGGAAAAAAAACACATCAAAACAAAAAATCCACTCTCTTTCCTCCCTCTGCTCAAAAACCATATTCTAACCAAACCAATAAAAATCCCTCAATTCTGAAGGATGCAGTGGTCAAATAACCTGAATGACATCATATAAATATTAACATGAATCTCAATCTAAGGACATTTGTCCTTTCAGCACAGCTTAACGCGAAGGGCTGTGTAGCAACCGGCACATGTATGGGGACTAATTTTTTGCAGGATCAGATTTGGAGGCTGGGAAGGTACATTACACATAGATAGAAGTCAAGGAGTTACAAGCAAGAGATCCCACACTGACCAGTTTCACCAAGTGGAATCATGTTAGCATTGTAAAGCTGAAAATAGAATCTTTTGGATGACAGCAGCAGCGAGGTCCTTCATGGTCATGATTATAATTTATCCCAGTCGTCAATGGAATAAATAGCTTGGCATTTGCGTTCTCTGATTCAAGGATCAGTGTAACTGAAAGATCTTTCTTACTCCATCATGAGATCCTGACTCTTTGCCTACATAAAGGACATTCCCACTATTATTGTCCACCTTCTTCCACTCAGCCTAGTTCCAGTAACATCTGACATGGAGCAGAACAAGGATGTCATCTACACAGCAGCACACCGAGAACAACCAAAAAAATCCCAAGCAACACATCGCACAGAAATGACTTAGAACTGAAAGCCAATAGCACAAATATGCTCAAAGTATTTCTTCTGCTCTTTCTTTCTGGTGGTTGCCAAGTACTATTTCAGGGCAACCAAAGGCCCTCTCATTTGGCTGAGTCATACGTTATCTTGCTATTAACTCTTCACGGTTGTCTAAGAACTAGCTCTATTCCAAGACAGCAAAACCAGGGAAAGAAAAACCGTTCTTTAAAGTTTCATAGGCTTCTCCAAAGAAAAGCTGATCGTTTACTGCACTGGACCGAGAAGGGGCTTTGGAGGTGACAAGAATACAGAGCTCGGCTTCCCGTTCCCTGCACGCCTGGCGGCGGAGGCATGCACCTCCGATTCTGGGTGCTCTAATCATGCGTCGAGAGCTGCAGAGGCTGAGGATGTGCTTACATACCTATCGTGAGACACAGCATTGCGCTTACGGTACGTAAGAGGTCTGCGTGAACCCCTTAATGTTTCGTATATAGTTATTTTTACGCTGGTTCTGTAGTTAAAGGATGGGTGATCGAACAAAGCCGAGCGAGCGCTGGCAGGCGACAGACGCTGCTCGCCCGTTCAGGGCGCGGGGTTACAGGGGCAGCGGTTTGCTGATGCTACGCCTGCAGCAGGGGGGCGGGTCTGCCGGCTCTGCTCCCCGCCGCCTCAGACCGCGC
>NW_009606724.1:9799-81193 GCF_000690535.1 Cariama cristata | reverse complement strand
TATATATATATATATATATATGTGGAAAGGCTTGCAGTGCAGATGCCCTTGCTATGAACTCAATAATGACAGTAAGAGTATTTTTTCTACAAAATGTAGGTTCTTCTTTGTTAATCCTTAATTTTTATATGACCATTTTTTATCTGCATGAAGATGGTAGTGATAACTAGTTGGTTTGCAGTAGAATTCGAACTTCATTAGCAAAATGCAAAGCTATCTTCTTTTCCATCTTACTCTTTGTGAAAGTAGGATTTTATACACAGCGACATTAATTACAATTAACTATAGCACTCTAATTTGTTGATTTTATTTATTCAGAACTCTATTAGTGTTAAACAATTAATGGTAAGTTGAACTTTAAAGTGGATAAGAACGTCCTTCTAAGCTGTAATAGCTTAGTGGATGAGCATATTGTCCTAAATTGGCTTAGCTACATCGTTAAATGGTTGCTGTATACAATGCATGTAATTTTATGATTACTAAATGCTATTAAACATATCACTCTTTTAGGTATGCATCACAGTATTTTAGCAAATGTTTCTAAAAGTTCCAGTTACAAAAAAAATGTTGTGTCAAGCACTATCTTTTAAGTGTTCACTGGGTGAATTCTAGATCAGTTTACAAAAATATGCGGGTTAGAGAATTTGACATTTTACCTAAATCTGGTTTTGCAAGTGTTTACTTTTTGGCAACATGACTTTTCCTTTGTACTGGTAGAAAAATTTTGGACTTTGCTCAGTAGCTTAATTCTCTTTTCATATACTTTCAATGATGGAGAATTTGCATTCATAACACATTTTTCCATTTAACATGCTTAATATTATAGTAGGAAATGGAGAAGAGAAACCACCGGGCTGTTTAAAAATTCAAATAAATACTTGTTTGTCCTGTGAGTTACATTTGAATTCATACCTTTTTTTTCCAAACTGCTAAGTGCACTAAGGACACAATCCAATGATGAAGTAACCAGTTTTCTAAAATGAAATTATGCTAGCACACACACTTCAAAATAAACGTATGTAGGAAGGATATTTTCTCTTTACTTTTGCAATTATGCATGTGGGAAGGATATTTTCTCTTTACTTTTGCATTACAACCAGATGCACACACGCACACAGACATACCTATTTATCTCTCTATGTTTATAAATATAGGCTATTCCTTTCAAGCCATAGTAAGGCAGTGTGTGTAGTGGGAGCAGTCCAAGGCAGAAATTGTGTGACTGAAAACAGCTGTTGCATCCTGGTTCCCACACTTGCTCCCTGGAGAAATAATATGTTGCTTATCTCTAGACAGTAGTTGATTATTTTCTCCTACGCGTTCCTTGGCTGTTAGTGGGCTCATGGACGAGACGAGGCAGAATCACAGCACCACATGTGTCTACTTAACTCCGAGAGAGAAAATAGCATCCTTTGTAGCCTGTTCTTCCCCATCAGAGAGCCAGCAGTGGCCTGCACAGGAGAGTAACTAATTCATGCTCTCTGACCTTCTGCATGTAAAACAAGCAATATTATCATCCTCATTTGCACTTCTTTATTATTTACTATAGTGATAAAATCAGAGGTCTGCAGACAGGTTTGAAGTGCGGTTGTCTTGGGTTCTGTATATGTAGAAAGTGGTAGTAGTTACCAGGAGGATGAGGTTTCAGCGCTGACATGAGAAACTCCCGAGGGGCTCTGGGGGCTCAGCTGTGCTCCCTGCTACCTTGCTTGATGCCCCACTGCTGTGGGGTGCTTCACCCCTGCTCTCCTCTTCCCTGGGATGCCAGGGCCCCTCCAGGCCCGCAGGGCTCCTGCACAGGTACATTCAGCCTCCGGTTTCGTGGCTTACCCTGTGGAATATTGTGTACTAGGGAGTTAAGAGGTGTCATACCTCCCGCCTCATTTCATAGACTGCCACAGCCTTGAGAGGGGATTATTTTGTGTTTAACCTGCTATCTTGAAATCACCCTTCGCTCAGGTCAGGCAAAGGACAGAATGCCAACTAAAGTAGTCACGGCATCCAAATGAAAGAACACAAATGTTGCTGCAAAGGGTGTAAGTGAGGAAGAAATTCTTAACTGGTTCTTAATGAAATAAATTCAGGAAGTTCACCCTCACCTTCCTACTGTGAGCTGACCTGTAGGTTTTCCTGGCAGTCTCTCCTGCATCCAGTATGTCTTAAGATGCCTGCTGCAGAGAAAAACTTCTTGGTGAAATGTAGCGTTTACTGCCGGTCCGTTGTGAAGTCCTTAGCCTTAGAGGAGAAAGCTGTTTTCTTTCTCCCCAAAACTACTTTATTTCTTATACCAGAAAACAGTGCAGCTGTTCCTGTAAACTAATGGGCTTTGTCACTGTTTTGAAGATCCCTGTCTGTTACTCCTGTTTTGTTCCCTGTACTTACCTGTCTGTTGGCGACTCCTCCCTTCTCCTTTTGGTGATTCAGCGTTTGTTTCCCAGCATGAACGCTGTTGGTTTTTTTCTAAACTTAATATTTCTATGTCCATTCATCCTTAAACAAGCGTAGTTGATAGAAATGTCAAAAGTGGGTGAGCGTAGGTGGCTCATTATTGGCTCCGGATTGAGACTGAGCACCGTGGTAATCACCATTTTGTGGACACCAGGGGCTTCGAGCAATTGACCTCCATCATCTTGCTTTCAGCAGTACAGAAACACAGGGTTTCAGAGGCAAGCCAGAAGCACGAACCAATGGGTCTGAATTAATTACCATTTTAAATTATACCTTTTCAAATTTTCTTTTGTATCTGACCCTCCCTGGACTTTGTTAAGCATCTATCCAGAGCGTTCTATCAGTGTGACTAATGATGTTGAACATCATCTTTACCGTTGAGGTTAAATTGGTTATTATGAACCTGTTTCAACAGATCAGTGCAGTTACACTTTGTTTTCAATGCTCTATCAAGACCGCCTTCAATAAGCAACCATTTTTTGACAGGGTTTTAGTGTGGGTTTTTTTTTTCCTTTGTCTGTCTGTTTACAAGTGGCACAATGGCTCTGCTTTTTTCATTTGGACGCATATAGCATATTATATAAAAAGTAACTCTTGAGGCTCAAGATTAAGCTGGTTTTGCCACATCACAAGTATTTAGTGGTCCAAAATCAGTCTGTGGTGATCCACAGTCAGTCCATGGGTTCTCGCTGTGGATCCAATTTTGGAGGAAGAGCCAGGCTAGATGTGGCATCATGACCCCGCACTCCTTTATTGCATAAGAGGGAGAACTAAGCATGTGCGCTTGGAGGGAACAGATGTGGACAGTTAATTCTGTTGCCCTGACCAAGTGATTAAGGGAATTAAACCTGGCCCATTCCATTATGCTGAGTGTCCTTACACCCACTCCTGTTTAGAAGCAAAATGCTGCTTAAAGTGAAGAGTTATCGAAAAGCAGAGCACAAAACAAACATTATCAATCACAGATGTGACATCTAACCTCTGTGCCTAAACACATGCCTTCATGAATGCAGGATTCCATTGCTGTGACCAAGTGAATTAGACTATTCAAAAAAAGAATAGTGTGAGACACCCATTTGAGTTGTGCATTGTGATTAGATTTCATGAAAATTGCATCTATTAAAAAGGATGAGGGTAGTAAATGCATACAGAAAAATTACAGTGTGTTCACTCTATAGTGTTGGGATATATTTTGCTACTGGTTTTAAAGAGTATTGCTCTACACTTTTCTATCAAGCTTTGCCCTAGGGTGACGGTTTTGAATTTTTAATTTAACTTTGTCTGTCATGACAAATATAGAGAACTAGACAGCTGGGAAGTTGTAAAAGTTGATTTAAAAGGGAACTATCGAGTCCCTCCACTCCAGTGGATTTAGCAAACCGAATTTTACAAGAGCACTATCGATTATGCTTGCAGAAGTAAGAGCACAGTCTTACATGTAAAATGTGGCCATACTAATCATTACTAATTTTTCATAATTAAATGACCATAATGTTCCAGAACTGCTCTCCTGTAATATTAACAGAACATTAAAGATGGGCTGCAACCTTGAACTTGAAACTTCAGCTTCAACGTTTTGAACCTCGTATAATGTGGTAAATAGAAAAGGAAAGGTTACCAAGAGCTTGATTGGATTTTCAAGACCTGAAATAATATTAGTTAAACCCTAAATTCCCGTAAATATATAATGTATGAGGTACTCTTATTTATTGGAATGGAAAATTGACATACTTGGCCAAATATATATGAAAGGGAGGAAAAGGGTGAAAGTGGATGGCAGGTAAGTTCAGAAGCAGTACTTCATAAAGAATTTTACCTCTCCATCAGAGGTGAGAGCACTGTGGTGTTTCTACTGTACCACACCCTTGGACATACCTTGTGCTGTCTGTAAAGACAAGAGTTCAACTTTTACAGCCACTTCAGGCAGGCAGGCGTTCAGGAAATGTGATGGTTCAAGAAAAGCACAACGGCCTCTCCTACTTGAACTTGAAATCTGTGAGGATGCAAAACTACTGTTATGTCTTTACCCTCTCCTTCAAAGCCTCCTGCCTATAGGTGAAGGCAAAAAAAGATAGACAGGCTGTTCTCTCTGTTCTGCGTACTCTCTGCTTCTCTCAAGGAAAAATTTGAGTCCAGCCCTATGATTTTCTGAAGCTGTAGCTGCAGCATAAAAAATAAATTGCAAAACCTCCCGCATGTTTCTGAACAAGAGCTATGAAACTAATCTTTGCCAGTTGTTTTATTCTAATATCCATCAGTATCCTGAGCTGCGGGAGAAGTGCTGGAACTGCCCATAGATTGAGGAAAGCAATGTTGTAGCTTTTAACTCCCTAAACTGTGAACTAAGTGCTATCATTAAAACTCTGTGGATGGAGGTGTTGGTGTTTGAATTTTACAGAAGCTGATAGCTTAGACCACTGCTCACTAGGGAAGTATGTTCAAGTGTATTTTTCAAGTGTTGATACATTAGACTGCTTAATTTTATGGTCCTGTGACTAAGTGTAATTAATATTTTTAAATTAATTTCAGGCAACCTACTTATCATTCTGTATTAGTAGGAATTAATGATAGTACCTATTTTGTTTTCTTACGCACAATTATTTTTCAAATATTTGCTTTTGTCACTGCTGTTTGTAAACAAAATGAAAGCTTTTTATTTTAATTGAAAACAAAATATGTCTGTTTTTCAAAACTAAAATAAGTCTTATGAGAATTTTTGAACAAGAACTGTATTTCAGCATTAAGAAACCTAAGAAAATAAAACTACTTCCCCCCCCCCCCCCGCTTATGATATGCTGCAGAGCATTTAATGTCAGCTATATTTTTTTCAAGACCTTGAATGATTTTGTTTCTCTTTTGCTATGGCAGTGCCTGCAGCCTAGGCCTGTTGGGCATCTCTTAGCCCTCTGGTTATCATCATGTTAGAGAGAGCTAGAGTTTTTTGCCTTTTGAGCTCTTGAAGGTGCAATGTTATTTGTGAATCTTTGAATCCAAAATATTTCTAAACAAAATTTTAACTTTACATATCAGGTGCAATTGTACTCTAACATGGTTGGGTTCTTGCTGATTTTGGGGCTTATCTGTTTTGATTCTGTCTATCCCTTGTTTCTGCAAGTTTTGCAGCAGCACATACGTTTTTCTTGACCTTTCAGCCTGCTGCTTGCAGAAAAACTGGTAGAGGGAAGATAGAATTAAATAACGATGAATGGAAATGCAATGGGCTGTTCCTCTCTGTTCTGTAATGGAGGACTTGGGAGACTGAATCGGCTCCTCTGTACTCTTCCCCCTTCTTTCCCTTGCTGTACCTGTGGCTGGAACAAACTAGAGAACCCCTTGGCTTTCCTCCCCTGGGCTCTGAAGAATGGGCCGTGCCTGCCCCTGGTTTCTGACACTGAAGAGGTCTAAAAGCTCTCCCTGTCCTTGCATTTGTTACTGCTTCCAAGTCAGCAGAGTTTGTTGCAGCCAGTGGTCTGTGGCTGTGGTGGTAATGAAAAGACCTGGGACGGTACATGCATTCTGTCTGTTCTGCCATTTACGTCAGGACTCAAGAGCCGGCGGAAGAATTATACAGGGAATTGATCAGAATCGGAAAAATTTGAAGTGAGATTAGGAAAGTATGACTTTTGTTTTTCTAACCTGTGGAACAGTATGGAGTTATTTTCCTTTCTCCTTGTGCGGACTTTTAGATAATATTCTTGGATGTTTTCTAACAGAGCAGAATGACCCAGTAAGCCTGACAGTGGCCCAACAGGCACATGCCTTCCAGTTTCTACATTCTCTGGAAAGGCAGGCGTGTTAGCAAAGCTGTACATAATGATTAGTGTAGAAAGATGGAAGTATGAGGAGAGCGCATATGTGTATGTAAATGTATTTACTTCTGATAAGGTGAGTTGTCGTGGAAAAGGTTAAAATTCTGTAGTATAAATTCGAAGGGGTTTTGGTTTAATTACGAGATTTTTCTGATTTCCTTGCAATTTCACTCTGAATTAAGTGTCCAACTGATTTTACACAAGGATGGTCTTTCCTAACTGTAGTTGCTGTCTTTTGCCATACAACTGTTGGCGGGTTCTATTAATCTTGCAATCAGTGCCCTTCCGGTGGTATGCTGTTTGATTTGTATCCTGCTGTGTGTTGGAAAGAATAATAGAAGGAAAGACAAAATGCAAAGTTATAAGAACAAGATGAAAGAAGAATTTTGGATCAAATGCTGCAATAACAAGCAGCGTTTTCTTTTGATGTCATCCCGAGTCAAACACAAGACAGAAGTACCTGGGATACTTCTTGTTTAATAAACTAAACCGTGAAACCAGTGTGGATCTATTCATCTGCTGCAAAGAATCCTCTCTGCTGGTTATTGTTACTTTAGTGGGAAAAGGAAGGAAAAAGAAAAGAGAAAATGCTTCATTTTTTTTCACTGCTGTCATCACTCATCCTAATGAGGACAAAAAAGGTTACCTCTACTAGGAGCATGATGCTTTCATGTACTCTGAAACCCACCTGCTCACTTCTTAATGAGAATGTAAGGTTTGGAGATACTGTGATCGTGTTAGGTTATTTCTGAAATACATTACCAAGAAATAACTGTCAGCTGCCTATTTGGTAACCATGACTTTTTAAATTCAGACATCTTATGAAATACTGTTGAACTGGATCTTGGAGTCCTTTATTCCAACTGTTTTAGACCTTGTCAAGTGTCAGAAATCAGCAGTATCTGTTTCTCGGGAGTTTATAGGTTGCATTTTAGACAAACATATTTCAGCATCTGCACATATAATATGCAATATCTGGATCAGCACTGTGGTTTGAATTTAGAAAAGATCTGACAATGCCTATGAGCTTTCAGAGACTATCCATAAGAGGAAGTGATTTTTCATAAGATACTTTTGACATATCTGACCCATAAATTTCACCTAGTGTACTGCTGCTGGGTTTGTGTATGTACCTTGGAGTTAAGGTGTCATCACCGTCGTGTGCTTTACAGCTGGGGTGTAAAGTGGAGTCTAAAATTATTAAGATGAGAAGGAGATGGTTTTATTTTGAGATGGAAAGCTGTGGGTGAATTTAGAGAGGCTTTTTTTTTTGCCTTTGGAAGTTATGGCATAATGCATACCATATTTCATATACCACAAGACATACAGCTTGTTGGTTTATTTTCTGTACCTGTTTGTTACTCCATTTGCTGTTAAGTATATAAAACCTAAGAAGCCTATCTGTAAACTTCAGTGGTTAAAACCTACTTGAAACTGATAGAAACAATGTGTTAGCACCTCATTTGTGGTCACCTGAACAAAACAACCGAGAGAAAACATCAGTGTTGGAGCTTTGTCAGTGATCATGAAGTTAACCAGCTTTCTAGAGTCCTGATTGAATATATTTAAGCACAGAATGTTTTGCTCCAGTCTCTCCATTTTGTTCGTATGAGTATTGCTACTGTTAAAAGCTGTGCACAGAGGGAGAAATAAATCCTCTACAGCCAGCTGCCAAAGCAGTTCAACACTTCTGGGGAAAAAGCAACACTTGGACTTCCATATGTATTTTTACTTACAGTCAATTTGAGTTGGGACCAATTAGTATCTTTATGTCTGTAAGTCATTTACATTAGGTTGTTCAGGGTTGCTTTTAGTATTTATATTTTTGTTTCATTTAATTAATCTGCTTTATAAATTAACTTTGTGACTTTCAGTGAAACACAAATATTTTTTTTTTGTGCTTACTTGACAACAGATAGATCTGGCTATCCATAACCAGCATGTGGGGTTTTTGTTTGTTTGCTTTTTGTTACTTCAGTTGTGCATGAGAAGAAATCAGCTTGCCTGGGAGAGGCAGGTTTACAGTAGCAATCAATTGGTTCCTCTAAGAGAATACAGTTAAACTGGATGGAAGAATTGCTTAAGTTGATTTATGCTGAATAACCATCCGTTGTCAAAAATTCATTATGGTCATTGGTCTGCTAATAAAAGTAGCTTAAAGAGCAAAGTAATTTTGAGTTAGATGAACAGTTGTAGGCTCGTTAGTGTCAAGGAGTTCACTATCAGGAGCTCAAGCTGAGTAATGATTAGCCAGTGGAAAGTATGACTTAAAATCCTTAAATTCTTTTAACCCCTGCAAATACATATCTTTTGAGGGCCAAAATGACTTGCTAATTTACAGTGCAGTTGGGGCATATCAGACTCTAAAAGGTGCAGGAGAGGTGACAGATGGGGTTAACATCCTTGAAGAGACCAGGATAATGCTCTGCGAGGGGGGAAAACGAGGGGGGCACATCGTCTTCCCCTCTTCTCCCCCCATTTTATCAATAATTTGGAGGGGAATCATACTCTCTACCCCTTTAATTCTCCAAAGGTCCTTAAGCAGTAGCGATGGGCTTCACCCTGACTCTGGAAGCGGAGTACTCTGTTTGTGTGCTTTTGGATTGTTTTCATGTTTCATTTGAAAGGAACAGAAGGAACAGTGCTTACATGGCAAGAATTTTTACAGGGTTGAAAAATCTGTCCTTGCTATGGTTGCTGTTATTTAACAGATTATTAGCCTGATTCCAGATTCTTGACCTAATCTTTCTGGTACAAGAGCTCTATTACCTCTTGAGTCTTTTACTAGCGATCCAGCATTTAGAAAGAAGCACGTCCTCAGTGCTGAGGCTCCCACCAACTTACCGCTCCGTGATGCGACACCTTTGCTGTCACCTTAGGATAACAGGTAAATTGTTACAATACTGTGACAGTTTGTTTCAGAGAGCATTAGCTTGCTCCAAGAAGTGGATTGTGCTGTTGGTCCATGTAGGGGAAGTTAAAAGGGCATGGCATGATGCCCATTAGTCTAATTTATTTTATTTTATTTTTTAGTCATTTAATTCTGTTTAAACCAGGACATCATCTCTGAATCACTGAATGAAGAAACAAATGAAGATTTCTAATATTATTACAGTATATTCCCTCAGGTCATAATAGGAAGATTAGTGTTACATGAAGACTTTCATCATAAAAATTCATATTCTGATGAAAAAGAGATTGTGTTAATGACATGAAACTACTGGAATATAGTGCTACACAATCATATGTTACAGAAATGTAACATTTTATCCTTCAACTTGTTTTCCTTCCTATTGCGTATTGTTAGTTCACTTTCATATAAATACTTCCTGTATCTGATGGATAAACTCAAATAAGATGTTTGATAGGTATTCATTGGACAAAAACACTTGAATTTCTGTAACATAAGCATAACTGTATCTTTGTATCTGCCTTTTAACTGTGATTTAGCTGAGAGTTGAAGCATAATTGGTTACGTTAATCAATGTTCAATCAAGTCTGTAAGCTTTATACTAAGATTTAAGTGTAAAAACCTTTATTTTAAAGCTTTACAAACTCCACCCCTGAATTTTCTTTCATTTGTAGGAGCTGATAACATCACTAACACCTAAGTAGAATTGGAACAGTATTTCCTGTGGTGATTGAAGTGACAGTGGTAATCTCTCTTCTTGCTAGAGAGACAAAATGCTCTAAGCATTAAAATGCTTAAAATCTGTGTCTGTGCATAAAAATAAAAACAATGTTCCAAATACATTGTTTGGAAATATATGGGATTTGTTTTAAATTTTTCTTCTGTAAACATTTAGTACAGTTTTTCTACAAATAGAAAGTTATTTCGGGTTACACAGGCTATAAACCAATGATGGAGAGTGACACAGCAATGGGAGGTTTATTTGGTACTTACTGAAAATGGAAATTATTACAATACCCATTATTAGAAAACTGCAAAGTGAAACAATAAGTACATAGCAAAATACGTTTGCTAAAAAAAAAAAAAAGCTGTGGACTGTGAAGTAGATAAATATTCAGGATAAATGTAGATAGAGTTTAAGTTTGCTTTTTTGAGAAAAAGATTATCTTTTAGCACAGCGAAGTGACAAAAGACATTATGATTTCCTCCCCTCCACTGAACTGGTACGTCTTTTATTTCTCTCCGTGAATATATGTGCAAGTATCTTCCTTTTTTTTTTTTTTTTTAATTATTTTTCTGGCAGAAAATATACAATGCTTTATCTACACTTGTGTCTCTATGCAGTCATCCACACATCTTTTTCTAAGTGCTTGATGGTAAACTTCTGTGACAACCATCTATATTGATTTATTATATAAAAAAGAATACTTACTATAAGGTGATGGTTTTGTAAGAAGTGTCTGTTCTTCAATCTACTTATCAACACAGTGCAAATTAATTTTACATTTCAAAAAAGGCCATTTGTTGGCCCGGAATAAAACTGTCATGAGCACAGATGGTGAAAAGCATCTTTGAAAAACTAAGGCAGATCTTGATCTTTTCCACCTAGTTAGTGAAAGCATCACTCTGTTACATTCCACTGGTCTCCAGGCCTTCCTCTCTGGTCTCTGCTGTAACGGTGTAACAGGATGGAGGTTTTATAGGACAGAGACACCACTTTTTTTTTCTTTTTTCCCACTTTAGGTAGGCAATGTGGGAAATGTAAAGGAGGAGAAATTATGGGGGCACTGGAGAAATTCCTGTAATAGGACTTTCTGATGTGAGGAAGTACAAACCCATCATCTGCCAGGCGTAACAAAAATCAGAAGATAAAATTAACTAGTAAGAAATAGCTTTACTCTCTCCTCTCTTTTTTTATTAATTTCTCAATTTTTATCCCAGGCTCTTCTGGCTTATACATCATGAACTGTTAAATAAAATGAAGAATAGCATTAATGTACATTATTATTATAGTGTTAAATAATTTTTGGCTCAATAAATGAACTATTATCTATTACAGTATCTGTCGAAGGTGGGGACAAATGTGTTTCGCCTACTGGTTTGCGTATGGTGATCCAGAGTATTTCAAACATGCACATGCCCCAACTTTTAATCCTCTATTTAGATGTCTGAATTAGTTTAATAAAAAAAAAAAAAACAAACAAACAAAAAAACCCACAAAAAACTCAAACAAAAAAAAAGTGAGTATATTAATATTTTAAAGACATTTTTATAGAATAAACTTTCAACATGCAGTCAGGCTAAAATTCTATATTCACTTTTCCATTTTTTATTAAAGCCGAGAGAACTGTGCAAACCATAGTTAGATGCTCAGTTTACTCGTGAGATCACTGCATCCCACTGAAGTGCACCTGAAATCCACATGCTCTACGCTGACTTGCTGAACCTGTACTGCTATTTGTAGTGTCTGTCTTGCCCGTGACATTCTATTTAGTTCTTATCCCTGCTATGCTCAGCTTGGGGCTGCTGGGCAGATGGGAGCAGACTCAATTTGCAAGGGCACACAGGTACAAGAGAGCAATCCTGCTCGCAGTTCTGTTTTTTTGTGTGGAGGCCCATCTTTTAAGGATCTTGCACTTAGAGCAGTCTGGTTGTCCTACAGTGATGAAAAGGGCAGGCTGCAGGGTGGGTTAGCTTTGGAAAGTTGGAGTTCTGTTGTATGAAAAAACCTATTTGGTGATTGACTGGCAGATCTGGTGAATAAGGTGGTGTCGGGAATATGCTTCTGGTCATCTAAAATCCATCTGTGTTTGGTGGAGTATTAATAAGCTTTTTGAAAAAAATGCACTGTGGAAGTACAAGCTTGAGGTGTAAAATTGTCAGGGATGTGACAATCAATCCCACTTGACTTCCTTAATCTTGATAGGACTGTGTATGTGGCACCTTCCTCAGGCTTAGGGCTATGGCTATGCCCTGAAGTGCCAGCTTCCAAATGCTCTGATCTGGTACAGCTAGAGCTAAAATAGACTTGTGCTACTGTAGATGTTGGTGTTATCTGTGACCGCTGGCTGTGGTTGGGGAAGCAGTGGTCTGGCAGCATGGATCTCCTCAAGGATTGGTTTCTGTCATGTCTTTGAGGAGGATGCTGTGTTGCTGTCCACTGAAGCAACTAATACTGGATTTAGATCATTTGAAGTTAGTACTAGCTACACTCGACTGTAGACAAACACTGATGAAGTTATTTCCTGCATTCCTGGTCCCAGGCCAACATCCATTACAAACATCTAGCCGTCCACCATGAAAAAAGAACAGATTCTGAGGTAAGTTGGGGCTGGAAGTCATTTATGGACGGTATTGTACTACATGGTGGACTTGTTTAGGATAAAACATAAAGCTTTATTTTTCTCAGTTTCTTCCTTCATGTAACAGTCTCAGAAATAGTTTCCTGCATGATTCTATGCTTGTCAATTGTACTGTGCTGCTGTTTCATTAATAAAGAAGTGAGTATTATTCTTGGTACAAAGAGAGCTGAAGTCTTATATGGGTCTTAAATCCTGTTGCAGTTTCTAGAATTCAAACCTAGTTGTCAGATCAAAGCACTTAAATTCCAGCAAGGTACTCCTCACCATCTTAACTTTGACTACTTTGTTTTTGCAAAGGCTGTGTATATACTATATCATATTAGACTATTTGGATATTCTTTCACTAAAGTTGGCAGTGATCCATTTTAGCTGACATTACATATTTGTATTTAAATTTTTGTGATAATATGTCTTGTTCTCTGTTAATCTTTCTACTAACTAAACTGAGAAGTTTGTATTTTAATGATGCTTTATTTTACCCCTTATTCATCTTTTAATATTTATTTTAAACAGATCTTTTATTTGCTCAAGTAGCTCCGTAACAATATATACGACGTTATATAAACATAAAGCTAGTTAGGTTAGCCCAATGCAGAAAGCTATGAAAATATAAGTTCCTGTTTTCTATTTCAACACACTTTCTTCAAGCTGTTAATAAATATAAATAGTATAATGTTGTATTCAGTAGTATCACAGATTCACTGGCACTGTTGAAAGTCTTTCATGAGATGAGTAGGGATAAACACATTGGAAATATGAAATACTGGAAATCAATTAAAGCCAACTAGCAGAAAGCATTTAATATCAGATTATACATGTACATCTGTGTAACCTTGTTGATGGCTATCATATGAAAAAAGTATAGCTGTAGTAGAAGTTTTTAAACATTTTCTGAATTACTATTTTTCTGAGAGGTCTTGTTTGTTAACTTTAGGAAAAGAATAGAACTTTACCATACCAACTTGATGGTATTATGTCCTTGCTTCTTGTGTGTGTTTTTTAAAATGTTATCTTAATACTTCAAGCAGTGGGTTTACCATTTGATGGTGTGTTACCCTCTGAAGGCAGCTGCCATTGCTGGTGTCTAGGATGGCTCACGATACAAGTGTTTGGGGCTTGGTATGTGGGTGGCCTTAAAGTTCGATACTTCTGCCCTGCCCCATGCTGCCGATGTCTTTGTGTGTAACTAAAACTGTAATTTGACAGTCCAACAACTTTCACAAAAATCGTTACTAATTGATTATTAACATTGTATACCCAAGGTCCATGGAACTTAATTCTCGCCACTGGAAAAAAAAGGTGCCTCTAGGACAGTTTTTACGTTTGCAGTCTTCCTTCCTCATTCAGATATCTTTCTGAATTAGTTTGGATAGTGGTTTCTGAGGAAAGAATGGGGGTTTAAATATTATTTCTATGGTTAATAGAAAATAATTATTTCATAATTAAAATTTTTTGCTACTTGATTTCAAATGCCATTTTCCTGGTAATATTAAAAGGGATGAGGTGATCTCCAAATGAAGCAAAAAAATGTAATTTGAAGCTGATATTCGATTCACTTCACATGAATATAAATTTTTACTTTTTGTGCAAAAAAAAAAAAATAATTGCCTAATTACAGTTAGAATCAAGATTAACCTCTCCCCCCGTGATTCAGACACTGAGCCCCATCATCCTTACCCACCCTGCATGAAAGTGTATTTCTTGCAGACCTACTGAAAGGGCTTTAGCTGCTGTATGGTACTCAGACAGCAGAGCAGAGGTATCAGTTTCTGAGCTCCTGCTGGATGTTCAGGCACTTACAGTTGTCAAGAATACTGTTTGTTATTTGCAGTTGCCAAGAAAGTTTGATTTTTAATTTTTGAAAAAAAATTGCTTGCTTGCTTATTCTTCACTTCCATTACAGGCAGCGACTAATGGAGGGTTTTTTCCCAAGACATTACATTTTAAAATATCTAGAAGAATAAGATGTTTGAGTAGCTCTGGCGTTAATGTAAACAGTTAGGATGTCAGTTACCTCATAGCTTGATCTTTGTGTGTTTCTCCAGCTGTGGAGGTGTTATTATTAGTAAAATTTCCAACTGGTGGCAACTGAATCCCTGCATCTCTCCTATTTTTCCTATTGTTTTACTTCTTCAAAAGTGCTTTGATCAAGAGAGGATAAAGTTCCAAGTGTGCTGCAAGCTCTTTCTTTCCCCTTACTGAGGGAGGTGGCTATCCTTTGGGGAGGAGGACGGAACTCAGTCAAATTTTGGAGACCTGGTGTAAAATGTTTTCTGGCTCTTAGATGATTCTGAACTATTTGTCTTTTATGCTTAATATAGCACTGTATTTGAACAAATATATGGAAGTTAGCAGAAAAAAAGGTTTAAAAAGTAGATGTAGGTTAATTTATGATTTAAAATTCTGCACTTCACGTTAATAATAGAATACTATTGGCATCTATTGATAGGTAACAAAAAAGCAAATGATACAAATGATCATAAAATGATTGATAGAGATGTTTGTCTGAAAGTTGTGGTAACGTGTGTACTTTTTTCAGAATGAAGTTTTCTTCCTGATGAGTTGAGATGAATAACGAGATTTCTTTGGGATTATAAATTAAGTATCTTACTATTTCTGGTAACACAATGTGCCAAATCCTGCTCTGATAGTTTATCGTACACTTCTGTGGTGCTGAATATTTTTCTCTGAGTTTCAATATTGTAACATGGGTTATGCTGTTAGAATTTTCATTATAAATGATTATGTAGAGATTTCAGATATTCAACAGTGAAAAATCAAGTTCTTGAACCTCCTTAAAAGTAGGTTTAATTCACACGTATTTTATATATTCCTGTCAAATTAATGCCTATGCATTAATGTACTCATTAATGACATTAAAAAGAAATTATATATTTGGATATTTTACATTCATACAATTTTACTTTGTATTGTTCTCTATGTTAACCTTGTTAAAAGCAACAAAGTTGTGCGTAACAGTTCTACTATTGTAATGCATTATGTTAAGTAATACATAGCTGTTTTAGAGGAGCTGAACTACTAACTGTAGGTAGCTTTTCAGGCTGAAGTTCCTTGAGTACCTACATATATGGCAGTGTACCAATGCAGTCCTCAGCCTTGTAATTTTAGAATTCGATGTCTTAATAGGATCAAATGGGTAATTACATACAGTTCAGTCTGCTGCCTTCGCTCACGTTCAGTTGCAGTCTACTCTAGGATTGATTATAGGGGAGGAAGGTGCAACACAGCATTAAGAGGGATGGCATGTTTTGGGGTCTTTGTTTAAAAATTCAACAGCACTTGGTAACAAGAGCTTGTTTGTAACTTAGAATATATCAGATTAATCAAATATGGATAGCTTCATGGTATTTTTTTCTTTTCATCCTTATTAATGTTTTCACAGAAAACTCTGTGCTGTTCTGTTATTAAGCTGGAGGTGTGTATAGCTCTCTGGGAGAGCTGGAAAGACAACAGCCTTAGCTCTGTCACAAAGCAGTCTGATTTGTAGATTGAGGGTGTGAAGAGCCAAGTACTATCATCAGGATCGCTACCACTAACCTTGGCTACTACCTACAGTTGGGGATAAGGAGCAGGGCTGAATGGGCTGGTATGTCTGGGGGGTTTTAGGGGGAATGTTACTTGAGCCATGTTGCTGGAGTTTTGGCATGTGCACAACCCTTTGGATAGTCAATACCCGTAGGCAAAGTGTTTGATCTATGGCCTTTCTCTAAACAACATATTCCTGCCTTTTCTATCAGTTCTTGACTTTAGCACAATTTGAGGTGTTCGCTTCAGCAGTTCTCTTCAGTGGTCTTGTCACAGGGGTATAAAAAGAAATACAGTGGTGAGAAATGAGTGAATGGAAAATGATGATAAAGGGCAGTATTTGAATGTTATTTGGCATCTGAAGTTCAGAAAAGTGAGGAGCATTCGGATTCTTACAGGATTTATTGCTGAGTTACTACAGTCTCCTTTCTAAAGATGAACTAAAGACATTAAAATCCTATAGCTGCCAAAAAGTTTGGTCAGAAGGAGAAGGGGAACCTGTTTTGTCTACAGCGGACATTAAAATTGAAAGGCATTTACGTATCCTAATATCCTAAGATTTTACCAAAAATATCATTAACATCATCAAAAACCTTAACTGTGTTAATGTGTCAATCAGCACTTGCACCATAAACTATTCTTGCCATGTCTGTTTCTGTTCAGGAGAGGACATGGTAAGAACAGTTAATGGTAAGAACGTGGCAAGGTCATATATTCGATCCATAGTTATTCCGAGTTTCTCCGTGTCTGTTTCTGTTCAGAAATTTTCTGTTCTGGAGACAGACATGAAGAGACTTGGAAGAACTACAGATTGAACATCCAGACATCAGTCCTTTGAAGGATATTGGAAATCTTTCAAAAGACTGATTTACAAAGAAATAAGCAATAGGGATGTAGTTCTCTGTATGCGTAGCTTTACAGGAAATGAATCTTGGGCGAGCTTAATTTCAATATTTAAAGAAGTTCAAAGGTTTGGCTGATAAAGGTGAAGGTGTAGCTGTAACAGCCCTTTTAGAAAGACTTCTTCGCATTGCATGACATTCCAGTTTGAGAAACAGCACTGCCCCATATCAGTGAAGCACAAGTTGAAGGGATTAAGAACTGGCCAACTGACAAACCTAAAAAATTAGTCATAATAATAGAGTGCAGCTCCATAGGGATCAGCACTGTGCTTGACACCATTTAACGGTTTCATCATTGATCTGAATTACCTGGAACTGTGATAAAATTTGCAAATGACACAAAGATTACCAAAGCGGTAAATAATGAGGACAGGGAGTAATATAGAATTATCTATGCTGATCTTGCCTGTATTCAAGCATAATATATTCTGAATCAGTCAGATGCTAGGCTTTACAGCTAAGAAGTAAAGGCATATTAAGTGAGGCTAATAAGAAACGGAAAAATGAGAAACTTAAGGACTCGGAAACCAACAAATTGGTGCTACTTTTCTGCAAATACAAGAAAGGGCTCAAAAAATCCTTACCTATATAGACAGAGAAATAGTGAGTAATGGACTGATCTGTAAGCATTAGGGTCAAGTACCAAAGGACGTGGTGAATTATCCATCCCTCTGAATCTTTACATTAAGACTAGGAGTTCTGCTGTAGTTTAATGTGGATTACTGGGCTCAAACCAGAAGTAATCAAATGAAATGTCACAGCATGTTGATATACAGGAGGTCAGGCTATATGAACTAGGATTTTCCCTTGACTTTGGACTGTATCTATAAAAAGTATAAAGTTGACTTGCAAAATTGTTTGACAGGCTTCTCTGGAGAAGCTGTTGTACTTCTTATGGGAAATTACTTGTCCCTTTAATTTAGGGCCGAAGCTGTATTTTTAGGCTCCACTAAAATGTGCTTCTTCTTACATACTAAATTTAGACAAATTAAATTGTCAATTTTTCTGGCACTATAACATGGTAGTCTAGAATGCTGTGAGGTTTTTTGTTGTTTGTTTTTCTTTTTAAGTTTGAGACAAAATGTGTGTACAAATTAAGGGCTTCCCAGAATGAGAGATGTTTTTCATACCGCTTTTCTGACTTGTGATAACAAGACATTTTGGCCTAAGAATGAAGCTCATTTTTGGTATAGGGAGGGAACTTCTTTCAAGACATGGAAAGTAGGAATATTTATTTCAAAATGTTTTAAGAGCGGATTTAGACTTGAAACCTGAACACCTGTTGTCAGGCTTATCCTAATCACCTGTGAACTTATAAGTAGGGTGACACAGTGCTGTGTTGCGATGCTCATGTTCTTAAAGAACTGGTTAATGTTCACAGGGATGGAAGTTCTGTTGTGGCAGTACTTGAAATGTGGAGGCTCTTTCCATGCTTTTCTAACCTGTTTTGCAGTGGCAGATATGCTTCACAGTCCCTGCTGTTTCAGTATTTTGTCTTTACCTTGCACTTTCTGTGCATCAGTCCTTATACGGAGCCTTTGCAGTACTTGGGACTCAGCAGTGTCACTGAAGGACTGACAAGTCCCAGGCAAGTAAGTTACAACCTCAGCAGCGCTCACTATCTTTGCAAACATAGAAATGCCTTCTGAAGAGCACATAGAGAGGATCTGCGTGCTTTTCCCTCTTTTCCCAGTAACTTTTTCCAGTGTCCTTCAGGCTTGTGATCCCTCATGTTGCTCAGTAATTCCTAGTATTGGGGGGCACTCATGTCCCCTAACACGAAGCTGCACACATAAGTGCCCTTGCTAAGGGGTTCCATTTTCTCCTGTAGTCAGTGAAATATTTCAAGAATGATTCAGACTTGGATGTAGGTTAAGGAAATATTCTTTAGAAGTTTTACAGGGAGTTTAAGTGCCTGTGTCTTGTCTTTAAACTCCTAACACTTGCGTTACCATTACATCCAGTATAGAAAGTTTTCTGTTAAAGTAGGTGTTATATTTTTAGATACAAAGATAAAGTGATCTCATCTCAGACTTGAAATTTTTTTGTAGTTGTTGAATAAAGCAACAATAAAGGCTGTTGCATTCACTTTTCTGAATGTTTTGTTTCGTAGTGTTTTTGGGGGTTTTTTTGAAGTGTGGCCTGGATTTTTGTTTTCCAGCCCTGCCTAATTTTTAATTTCCTTTTTAAGTTAAATTGCAGTGTTCTTTCAAATCACCTTCAAAAAAAAGGTTTAGTTACATAGCAGCTCTTCAGAGAATATCTGTGTATGGCAGTGGTGTTTGTGGAAGGAGGGAGTGGCAAAGTGGGGAGAGATGTGTTCTTTTTTTTTTAATGTGAGTTAACTTTAGTGTAAGTAAATTTCCATTAAATGTGATGAATTGAGCTGCTATGCAGAACAAAATGGTGTCTGTATATTGCCAAACTTTTAGCAGAATGAGGATGTCCTGCTGCTGAAAACCATAGGTGAAATATTGTGGAGGTCATTAGCTTAGTAGCCTTTAAGTGAGGTGTACAGCAGTAAGATGTGCTTTTTCTACAGAATGTATGGATGCACAAAAAAGTATTGGAAGCCATAAGAGTGATGTGACAAATACATGATGAGATTAGTATTATGTTCAGAAGAACAGCAAAAAAATATATTCCCTCAGAAAAACTGGAGTTGCATAGTTTGAGACTGTAATACAGCCATGAAAAAGCAGAGCCAAGTAGGAATTTTCTGCTCTCATTGAATAAGGCTCTACAGATCGTTTATCTGGATTCAGGCTCAGGCATATGATTATTATGCTGACTCACTTAGTAGTTGTATGATGTGAGGCTGGTTAGTATTAACCTAGACATGTGAAAACATTTAAGGATTTTCTCAAAGGTAGGGGAAACTCGGGACATAGAAGTTGGTATCAACAAAGCACCAACTGTAGGATGAAGGTGTAGAATTGGGTGGGAGAGGCCAGAAAAATGTTCTTGGTTCTTTTGTACAAATTAGGGCACAAAGAGAGAAAATCTTGGAAATAGAACTCTGGGAATGATGTCTTTGAGAAGAGGGGTTTTATGGTATTCGGGTAAAGAGCATAAAGTAAATCTTGCTTGGAGTGTTTGTGTCTAACACAGAAGCATGGAGGTGTTTGGACTGTAGTCTGAGAAATTTGTGAAATTCGTGCCCAAACTAGGGGTTTGAAGATCAAGATTACACCTGAATATCTGAAAATAAAACACACAGCGTGAGTAGTAAGAAAGAGGAAGTTCTTTGTTTTACATGTGGAGACCCCAGATGAAGAAAGCAAATGAGCTTGCACAGAAGAGCTGTGTTGCTGCGGCACATGTGCCAAGTTGCAGTCCGAACCAGTGAACTGTCTCTTATTTCGGAGTTTACGTAATGCTTGAAAGGCTGAGCACAGTATTTCAGTCATGACTACTTGAAAATCAGAAATAAAGCAGAAATGAACAAAACAGTGATTCACACCCAATACTGTTGTATTTACTGTTGCAAAAATATGTGATTGAATGTTGAAGAGAATGTAGCGCTCTGCTGGTGCACAGCTGCCTCCGTGTTCCTCTGTTCCCACATCAAGGGTATGGGGAAGTTAACTTGAATCTTTGAATTACTGCCATTGAGTTAAAACTATAATAGTTTTGAGAAGAATTAATAAATCACACTTTTTTCCCTCACTGATTAAAGCTAAATACTTAATTAGTATCAGTGGGAAACAATATGTAGATTTTTATCGATATAGTAACTTTTTTTTAAGCTAAGGACCTCGTAATGGAGTAATACGGTTCCTGTGAAATACCAGACCTCATGTGAGGCGGTCTGATGCTTTGGAGCAGACTGAATTCTTAACCAGGTATGCTTATAACTGAACTTCTTTGGTAGAAATGAATCTTGTCGAAACCAAACCCCCACGATTTTAATGCAAATCTTTGCAGGAATTAATGGAAAAAGGAGAATATTCCTATTTTTTGAAATATTTTTATAAAGACTGTAAAAGGTTCAGTCTCTGCGTGATTCCCTTCATAACTGAGAGATAAATGTGATAAACCTTCCAACCCCCTGTCACATGCATGCCTGTACAACGCTTTGAGATGGTATAAAATTCTCATGCTGAACATGGATATTTAGCTATTCTGCAGATCAGGGCTGATCTAAAAATGCACAATAGTGTATTTCACTGGCCAGCACCATCCTCTGAGTTTTAGGATGTGGTTTCAGTGGGCTTTACATCGGACTTGTCTAGTTAACCTCTCTCTGCACGAGGACTGCCACTGGTTTATTGGGGTTCAGGGCATACTTGAATGACACCAAAGGCGCAAGACCCACTGTTGGAGCTAAGGATTTTAAGGGCAGTCAGTTGCAAGCAAAACCAAATAATGTTTGCAGTTATAACAGAGTCATACAATGTTAGATAACATTGCAACCTCCAGCCAAGCAGAAATGATAGGATCATATAAAAATAGGACTGGAGATGACTTTAAGAGGGACTCTGGTTCGTTTCTTGCCTGAGGACAGGATACAGTCTCCTTAGTGTCATTCTTATCAGGTATTTGGCTAAGCCATTTTTAAAGGCCTCCAATGATGGTGAGTCTATGAAACCTCTATCCCGCCTACCCAAGTCATTCTCTGTCATCAAAAAGCATTTCATAATCTTAACCTTTACTTTGGTTTGTGCATTTAGATTTCTTACTATTGCTAACTTAATAACGACGTGAATATGAATAAAACTCTTCCTTTCCTTTTTACTTTTGCATTATACGCAGTTGAAAGTGTGTTACGTCCCATCCCCTTCCTCTGTGTCAACTCCTCTTTAGACTAAACAATCTAGACTTTTTTTCAGGCAGGTTTTATGTAGGTCATGTTTTTGCTGATTATCCTTGTGGCACTCTTCTGGACCTTGTCTGGCTTTCCTCATTCTTGAAGTGCAATGCTGCAAACTGTGTGTGACTGAGCAGAGTTGCAAGGATTGTTTCAGAGTCTGTTTTCTTGTTTATACAGCCCTATATAAATATAAACATAGTATATATTTAGAGAGTGAGGAACAGCATGATACTGTTGATTCATGTGCAGCTTGTGATCTGCCACAGCCAACAGCTTTTTTTAGTGCAGAATTACTTGTTTCTCATCTGTTTGTGTGCAGTGGAGTATTTTTGCATAAAGGAAAAATCTTGCCCTTTTTCTCACTGTCATGAATTCTTTTTTTCAGAAACATTTTGCCTGTATGTCAAGCTGAATTTTAATTTGAAACCTGTCCGGTAGTGCACTACTTTCTCATTGTTGTGTTGTTTCTAGATTTAAATAATCCAAATTTTAGTCTGTAAAATGATAGAATAATTTAGTTTGGAAGAGACCTTGGTAGGTTGTTTGATCCAACCCCTTGCTACAGCTTCTCACTCAAGGTGTGTGTTTGCACTAGATCCAGCACACATCCCTACAGATCTCGACGCAATGCATTCTTGTATTTTGACTGTGATCCCTTAGAGTATTCTGGGATGGAGTATTCTGGAAATAGCTTTCTCTCTTTACCCCTTACTTGTCTAGCTAGGCTGTGCTTCACTAGCTTGGTCAGCTTGTCCCTTCTGTTGACAGATAGAAGATCAAATTGTGAGACTTTCAGAAAAAAAAATTCTTTCAGTTTCTCACTACTCCTTTACTTCAGGGTTAACCAAAACCTTTAGGTGGTCTATGTAAGCATTAACTGGTTCATAAATGGACGTTATTAATCAGACTTTTCCTTGAAGCAGTACCTGGCTGTAGTTGCATATTCTCAGGGCATAGTCTTACTATTTTGAGACACAAAGCAGTTTCAGGTGCATCCTCCACTAAGTTGGGAGAAGCCAGCTCCTTTCAGAATGCCAGATTTTGACCTTCTAAGAGGAAAGGCCATTTGTAAAAAAATGTATTATTTGTAGTAGTTGTTGCTATAAATCCCTATCTGTGGTGAGCTAAATGTGAGAAAACATGCAAAACCTTGTTTTCATCAAGTGCCTATTAGAGGTAAATTGAGAGGTGCCTGATGACTTCGTCTGAATTTGGCCTTTAAGAGGTTGGTGCCATGTTCTGCATGGGAGAGAGAAGCAGAGCTGTGATTAGATGTGTTTCAGTTGGGCTAATGCTGCAAGGAGAGGTTATGCAGCTTTATAAAGGCAGGAAAAATTATCAAATACAGTTAATGACTTGAGATTTGTCCACATGTGCTGTGATTGAATCTGGGTCCGTGTTAGGATTTGGTCCTGAGGTTGCAGGAGACTCTGGGACAGGTTTTGATGATGGTGTTGGGCTAGATAAGCAAACTCATTTAAAATCTGGATTTCAAATTTCTTTAACATAGATCAAGTGTTTTACAGCTACTTAATGGATTAAACCAATGTCTGCTGCTGTACTTTTCTTTTGTACAAAATGTTCTGTGTGCTAAGCATGCAAAAGGGGCTTAATGGCAAGGTTTGCTTTTTTTTTAAATTATTTTTTTTAATAAGGTGTGATTCATCTTTACTTTTCTCTAGTCTAATTAAAGATTAAAAATCTGCAACAGAATACAAAATTGTAACACCATTCTACAGTTGCATAATTTTGTAGCAGCTTAAAAGGCACCATTACCAGTTCTTACCCTATAAGTAAAGTATTTGGATGAGTATGGTTATCTTGGACTGCCCTGTGGTATGGCCTGCAGTGCTCACGCTTTTCTCAGGCCAAATTCCCTGGTAACGTTGCTGCCTTAGTCTTATGTGTAAGTCCAGTGGACTTATTAGAAAAGCTTTTAAGTACCTTGGGAAGTTTTGGGTCAGGTCCAAAAAGCACTACCCTTAATTGTGTAAGTTCCTGTGTGTTCAGAACAAATGGATGTTTTGCTTTTCTGGAAACTTGGTAAATTCTTGCCAATGCAAGGTGATAAATGCTGCCTCTGAATAACGATGATGTTACCAGGTGATTTCACTGTGAAACAGGGGCATGAGGTATCAAGACCTTTAACAGTAACACCTGCAGATTTGGCAAAGCTCACTATTGATGTGTTTTGGGGTTGGGGAGAAATGCTCAGGAGAGAAAAGCTAAGTGTTTTAGTGAAATTGTAAGTCTTTACAGCCTGTATCTTTCTTTGAAAGACTGTTCTGAGAAACTTAGTTGTGTTGTGTATGCAGTGCTCTATTCTAGCATGGTCTTTTAAGGAGATCCTTTCTTGTTAATACTGAAATACTAAATTTCTCAGAGCAAGCCATCAGTCCTTGTAAATGAAACAATTTTTTTTTTAATGGCTGAGTGGGCAAAAGAGACGGAAAATCTTTTTCCTTTTTTTTCTTTATGTTACAGATAGCAGTGTTTATCATTCAGCCAAGCAGAGAGCCTTTCTACAGACATCATAACAAAAAGCCCTAATAATATTTTTAAAGCAGATTAGAAATAATCTTTCTGCATGACCTTGCCCAGGTGACCTCCTGGTTTGTTGCTTTTCAGTTGGGCACTGCATCATCAAAGCAACATTCTGCTGTTTAATATGGTGTACATGAAGTGGCATTGTATCTTTATCTATATTCATCACCGGAGAGAGAAGTAAGGCAGTACAGTACGCTGCACAAAGTCTGCCTGCTTTGTGTGAAACACATTTGGAGAGCAGTGTCACTCGGGTAATGATATGCTCAATGACACTGCAGCAGACAGGAGCAAAAGAGAAAAATACAAGAGGATCCTAAAAAAATTCTTTTAGTTTAATTTAATATGAACTCAATGTATAATTATTTAGTATGATTCCCTTGTTTACCAAGTAATTATAGCTTTAAAATCTGTTTGGGTTAGCATTTAGCTTCTCTCCGTCCAAGGGGATCATAATATTGATGGAATATGTATTAGCCTGTTCTTGTGAGCAAAAGTAATTAAAAATATATCTTTATTATTCTCGGTATGATAGTAACCTATAATAAATTTTGAAATGAGCTGTTCAAACAAAATATCCAAGTAATGTGCTTCTCTTCCTTTGCATATAGAAAATGAAGTCAAACCTCCTTAGTTTTACAAGATTTTAATTAAATTAAGGGCTTCTAAAATGACCTAAATTATGAAAGTGAAGCATGATCAGTTTAGTATTGGAGAAAAAAAGTCTCGACACTGAAATTTAAACAGTATAACACAAACATTAAAGTGGCCTAAAACAATGACTTGAGGATTAGAACTGTGGATATCAAGAATTAAAGGATTTTAAAGGAATAATCTTTCTGTTTTGATTATTACAAGCTAGCAACTGATATATTTGACCTAAAGGAAAAGCTTTTTCCTTTAGCTATGTACCATCTATTAGCTTCTATTGTTGTTCTCATTATAAAGAGAATGCCTGTAAATAAGTGCTTGAATATTTGCTTTTTTTCTTACTTGGCTGTAGTAACATTGGGAGATAAATACAGAAAAGTAATTATTATTCCAACTTAATAGTACAAGCTTGTTTTTAATATACAAGCTTTCTAGATTTCAGTAGATTATTTATATTCTAAAATGCTGATTGCTGTAAATTGTCTTTTGAGGCTTCAAACACAGTATGATATGTAGTCAAACCAGAAAACTACCTAACTGTTCTAACTTACATTGTACCTAGCTGAAGTGATAAGCTAGATTCATATATCTTATCTTTCTAAGCTGCTATGATATATGGAAACTTGAAGTTCTTAAATTGACAGTAATTGTTTTACAATAATGTTTATATTAGGCTTTCTGAAGTGAAGTATTTTATTACTCCACATCTGCATATTCAGAAATACAGGCATGCTGTAGGAGAAAATTCTAAATATAAATTTTAATGCAATTTTTCTATAGACTGGAAAAATACATTAGGTCACTTTCTGGCCATTAAAACTGAAAGAGGATTTGCGACTTGAGTTACAATTCTGAATGTTCTGAGGAAGGAAAGTGTGCAGTCTTCCAGAAGTCATGATAAATTGCCAAGTATTTTTACCAGTTCTATGGTACTCGTAGGTTTTGTGTTTCATTTTGGTTTTTTCCCCTTAAAAAAAAAAAAATCACTAATATTGTTACTACCTTTATGAAAATATTTTATATAAAATATACATAGACACAGAAATATTTAAAGGGAGAGTGTTTTGTTGAATGGAGAGCATACTGAATTACATGTATTCCAGAGCACTTAGTTCAATCCCAATGTTTTGAAAAAAATGCAATATTCAATTTCTGGATTTTGCCTAATATCAGGAGATATACATGCAAATGAAAGCGTTTTTGAATGTAATCTAAGATTAAGGACAGTTTTGGTATAAACCTGTGCTGAAGCAGGACAACCTGATCCAGTGTCATCTTTATTCATTTATTTAAAGTTTAGATCAAGATAAAATCAGCTTCATCTTTCTTAAGGTTAGTGTTGACTGGTTGTTACCAAAACTGAATTAATCTTGTTTGGTCATTCATCAGATACCATGTTTCCAGTTTCCTGTAGCCTTATGTGGTGTCAAACTCAGGCATTTGTAAACGTTCAAGCAGGTCCCAACTATGACCACAGGATATGCAGGTCAGGAAGTTTGTGTTACATATAGAGAGTTGGATGTTTTGGTTCAGCACACCGCATCTTGCTCTAGGGACGAATGGCCTGATGCAAAAGGAGATTCAGTGATGCCTTCAGCCACGGGCCCCTGCCGGCCAGGATGACCATCCAGTGTTAAATAACTACATGCACTGGTCAGATCTCTGCTTGAGGATGTGGAAGGCTGCAGAGATGAGACTCTCCAAAGGCACCAGGACCAGCTGAGGAGGATCTTCATGGAGCAGCTGATGTCCTCCATGGTAGTTGGATGGAGGAGATGATAGGAATTGTTCCTGTTGGTGAGGTGCAGCCAGTACTGTATTTCACTCTCTTAGTAGCCAGTCCACGCTCTTGCAAACAGCGATCAAAGTGCTATAGACTTTGAGTGGGTGCATAATCCAGCCTTTGCGTTGCTTTTCTATTTTGGAGAGAGCTTTTTTTGGTTTTGTTTTTGTTTTCCGTGAAGAGGGCTGTTTTGTTGATGGGGAAAAAAAAAAAACACTTCAGTGTGAATGTCATAAGAAGTAACAAAGTAATCATTGCTTTTAGTGAGGTAGCACACTTAAAAAGTATCCTTACCTTTTTTTTTTCTTTTCTCCCTTGGGGTAAGGTGGCAGAGACATGGGCATTTAATTGTTGTTTGTACTGTACCCAGAGAAGAGGAGTGCTCAGTAACTCTCATTTGCTTATTCTGTGGCTTCCCCCCGCTCCACCCCCCATAATGATATTCAGGCTGTGAAGGGGTTGAAATGCCAACCTCATATCTGAAGACAAATTTACATTTCACTCCAAACACCATAATTTAATGAAGGTTTTATGCTGTTGTGGGTACTTAATTATGCTAGAGGCAGAGCTGAAATTTAATATTGTTCCACATGCAGGGAAGATTTACTAGTAGCTTATTTTCAAAAGTCCTCTAAAAGACTATTGCTTATGCAGTCTACTCTTGTTGGCTTTTAAAGCAGATTGGAATAACCCAAACTTTCATAAATAAAATCTCATTTTAATTGCTCAATGAAGATAATGTATGTCTTTTTAGTTTATGGGTTTTTGAGGAGATATCTGGATTAGCTGGCTTTGCAGCAGTGATCAATGCAACATTTACTGCCCTTAGCAGCTAAACCTTGATGATCTAATATAAACAAATGTAATCATTCAGGACATGTAACGCTGTACATGCTTGTCTTATATATAAATCAAGACAACAATTTAAAAATTATTATAGAGCACACCTGTTAGTATCTCCTGTAACAGTTCTTCTCTTGCACAGCAAAAACTTGCCTTTTCAATCTTAACCTACTGTGTTCCTCAGTACATGGGAGTGCAGTACTCTGAGACATCGCTTTCTTAGTTCTGAGTCACGGCACCATCTAACTTGGCAGAGCCCTATGAGTCAGTGGAGCAGAAGATGTGGTAGCTGTTGTTATGAGGGGACTGGGGGGGTCATTGCAATGGGAGCTTTCTGAGAGACTGAGACTCCAGGGAAATTTCCAGACTTCAAACAAACATATGTTTTATGTACAACTACTAGGCAATCTATCTGATAACTGTGAAAAGCAATCAGTAATTACCAATATTAGCCAAGCAAGCCTGAGCTATATTACAGCATGTTGGCTGTGATGGTTGCCGAATTTGAAATGTCCAGGCCTGAGAGCTCTTGGAGAGAGCTGGAGCCAAAGTGGGTGTCATTGCTGTACTACAGCCTTCACTGCTTGGCGTTAGACGTCTTCTGCAGATCAAGCCCAGCCTTTCTCTTTTCCTGGGCCAGAATCGGTCTGTTCTGGCATGGAGAAGGAAGTTACCTCCTGACCGCTGGTCAGTTCTGCCTGCTGCGGAGGAGCATTACTGACTTGCAGACTGAGAGTCCTTTAAGTAGTTGCACACTGGACACTGTTGTCATAGGCTTCCTGGCTTTATACACCTATGCCAAGGTTATTTTACTTCTGGCATTAAATGAAGTTGTCTTGACGTATGTCTGAGGCCAGGGCAACCAGAATGTGTTAGAATATGCTACAAAGACGCAGATTAAACATATACAGGACAGTAATATGAAAATATAAACTGGAACTCTAATGGTAAATGTATTAGTAGGATTTATTGCTGACATACGGGCAATGTAACTGAGAACTTGATGAAACAAAAATTGATGTGATTAATGTCAGAAGTTAATAATTTTATCTTAATAAAAAATAACAATTTCTGCCCAGTGCATCAAGGTACTATATGGGGTGGTCGGGTGGTTTTTTTTGCACACATTGGCTTTGGCTACTTTGTTAGCCAGATGGTGAGAAGTCTTGTCTGTTTGTTTTCCATTGTTCAACTGGCATTGAAAGAACTGAGTATTTCTGCAGTTCAGACTTTCTAATGAAGCCCTTCAAACCAAAAGTACTGCCCTTTTTTTTGAGGAACATTTTTTATTCAAAGCTATCATCTCATTTAAATGTGTGACAGTTTCATGCCCGATAACTTTTCTAGTAGTAACTCCTTATCACTGAGAACCTAAATATGACAGTTTCCGAGTCTTAGATGCCCAGTTTCTTGTCACTGGGTAAGAGAATTAGACTGAGTGACTTCAGCTGGGGAAACATCTGCTGTAGTTATAGGCTGATTGCTGGCTTGTGGCTAAGCTCAGCTCTAAGTCATTCTGTATTTAAAAGAATCCATTCTGGTTATTTAGAATTGAGATCATTACATGGGTACTAAGTCATAAAGCAGGTTGGTTTTGGTTTTTTTAGAAGGTGAGAAAACTTTCTAGCAATTTAATGTATGTTTCATTATTATTTAAGCTGTTTATATTTGGGGGATTTCATGGTAGAAGGCATCTTTCAGCACAGTAGAACTTGGAGTCAATGTTTCTTAGATTACAGTGAGAATCCCCAAGTTTGATACAGCAAGGGCGATGCTACTTTATTTGGGCTGCATACCCCCTACTTAAAAACGTATTTACTTTTTGCCTTCTACCTGTTGGGGAAGCAAATAAGCTCTCTACTAAATGTTTGGCTGTTGCTCCCAAACAGAAAGTATATGCTATGTGTTTCAATTAAAAGAAGCCCTGTAGCAAAATGTGTTAGTCACAGGCAGAGGCCAAGTGTATCATTATTCTGTAGGAACAGCAGTCAAGATAATGAACGGCTAAGGACAGTGGACAATGGAAAGTGAAGCATGTCGTGTCAGCGCACTGTCAATGGAGTCTGGGCATGCTTTGCATTAGAAAGTGCTGTGAAATTGCAGGGATGTGGCTGATCTGTGGAGAAAGAGTACAAGGTTCCCTAATGGCATGTAGTAATTTTAAGACTGATCTAATGCTTTTGCTGTAATAACCAAAAGACTTAAGGAAACAGATTTGCTGTTTAATTCTTTCCTTGCTTTGAGACAAACAGAAGTTGTTTCTGGGCTTCCGGTGCATTTTACTTTGAAACAAAAGAAATTAAAATCCAGAAGAGACTTATTCTGGTATACTTTTCTATGAAGTATATCCCTTATGTAAACAGCTCAGGTGAGAAGCATGTTATATTGGAGTTGGGACTTCAAAAATTACACTGGAGAAGTGGCAAATCTCAAAAACAATATGATGTACATGATCAGCCTCGTAAATACTGAGCTCAGGATTCTGACTCTGTATTGCGCCTGTTAAGCATCTGTCTAAAATCAGGACTGCAGAGCCAGCATACCACTAGTGGGAGAAGAAAAGATAGCTGCATGTAGAGTGAACGTTGCACAGAGAATGAAACTGGTGAGCTTGGAAGAAAGAAGAAAGAGAAAGGTGGTCAACAAGTTGAAGGGGGAGAGTAGCAAAGTGCTTATTTTGCAAGCTAAGAGGATGTGTTGTTTGCCAACTGTGCATATTATCTACAAACCTGGGAAAATATGGAAATTGAAGGAAAAATAGTAGTGTTATGTATTTTAACAGGTCACGACAAGGTAGCTGAAAGTGCTGAAAGAATACCTATTTTAAAACTGTGACTTTTTTTTTTTACTTTTTTTTTGATGGTTATGTTATCATACAGATTGCTGGAGCATGTAGCATGTTTATCTGCTTGCCACTTGTCTGAAGTAGCATACTTTTCAGAACAATAACATATTTCTCTTGAGTTTCTAATTGTTGTAGAAATGAGTTTGAGCATTATTACAGTTTAAAACAGAAAACAAAACTGCAAGATATAAGTTCTGATCTGTTTAGGGGAAGCAAAAGGGAAAATACCTTTAGCCAGATTTCTGTGCAGATGTTTCGTTTGAATATAGAATGATACAGTGCACAATACATACTTATTGAAAGTGATATTTGATAGTGCCACCTATTGCTAGAAAAGCAGAACTAAAATGAGTATTTTTGTTATGAGTATGTCTAAATTGAGCAGAAAAATGAATGATACCTGTTCATCTTTTAATTATTCCAAGGTCATTTTAGCTATGTGGATATGAATTTGACCTTGTTTTTATGGTTATGGCATAGACTATATTTTTTAAAAATGTATTTATTGTACAGTAGCATCAGAGACGGTGTGGTAAGTTTCAGAAAGCTTGCAACTGTTGGCACCTGGTTGAATGGCAGTGGCTGTATTTTGGCTAAACCTGCTAAGTCTGATTATACCCTCCCCCCTCTTTAATTGATGACATAAAAGTTCATGTAATGCATTAGAAGATTGATCTTGATAATCCTAAAACTGCCTTAGATTTAGCAAAACACTGAAAGTTAGGTTTTTCTTGTGCTTGAGTTTTATGTTAAATGTGAAGAGAATAAAATGTTTTTTTTGCTTCCAAAAATTCTATGAGAAGTAACTGGCTAATGATAAAAATTCTTTGGAGACAAAGGCTTAATGATCTGGATGCATCTTAATACTTAGCATTCTTTATCAGGTCTTTCAGTTAGCAAGCATGAAAGCTGATTTCTCCACCTGCTCTTTGAAGGATGATACTTGTTTTATTATGGAAGTCTAGCTAATGCTAATGTTAAGAATAAGGAAAGATTTACAGGGGCAGCCTGAAATCAATTTTAAGTTTTAATTGTTCTTACTGCCTCAGTTCTGTTGTACATCTCAACTAGAGATGCACCCTACCCTAAAAAATACATATTTCTGACTTGTAATCTTTAAGGCAAAGAAAACATGTCTTCTCTGCATTGTTTTCCTCATGAAGGATCTAGATGACAAGGTAAGAGCACGAAAAGAGGATAGCAGCTTGGGAGTAATTTGTTCTTTCTCAGGTCCAGGCAGGTGTTTCTCAGGAGTTTATTGCTGCTTCAAATAATTGATATTCTTTGGCTGAAGCTGCCCTCCTTCCTCAAAGATAGACAAATCTCCTGTTACCCTGCTGAGCTTCTGAAGAACTAGATTGCTGCAAAGCTTAAGGGGATCAAAGGAAGCAGCTCTTGAACACATAGGCATCTGTAGATTTAGAGAAAGTTCAGAAGGAGAAATAAAGGATGACCTACCCATCTCCTGACCAGAGAAATTACGTGGAGAAATCTGACTTCATCATCCTAGTTAAGTTCAGGGCTGAAATCTAATTTAGCCAAATGGAAAGTCTGTCTTGATTGATTTCTACCACCACCACCACCCCCCCTTCAAATGATGTCTTCCTTTTCTTCTAGTTGCATCTTGGACTTGAATTCGAGGTCACTTGTATTCTTTGTCCCTTTCTCCACTGATCCAGGATATACTTTCTCTTCCAAAACCTGATTTAACATCTTGGTTTTCCCTGTTTGTGTTTAGCCCCTCTGTCTTATTCTGAATGCTGTGACAGCCAAAAGCAGCATGAAGCCTTTGGCAACTACATCTTGCAATATGGAGAAGAGGAAGGATGTAGCTGCCTAATGGTTTACTTCATGAGTGGATTTTGTACGCTCTCTCTTCTTGAACCTCCAGGCTGATTCTTGTCTGCCATCTTTGTTCTTGCACATTTATTCTTCTATTTTGTGTTTGTAGCTACCTGCACTCTTGGTGTTCCTTAGTGTTGGTCCACCTGTTTTGTTGTTCTCTTCTTCATTCATCTGCCTGTCATCTATCCACAGAATTAGAGCATCTGAGCAAAACCAACAAAGGTTCAACCCCCTTTATAGTTTTCCCTAATGCAGATCCTGTTGATGTAAAAAAGAAAATAATTTTCAACAATTAAATTATCTGTCTTTGTAGGAGTCTATATGCCCTCTTCTAATGAAGTTTCATTTTTTAAAAAAGTTACCTACCAAATGTATGAGCAAAGGCATCAGGAATCGTGTCCATACAGGTGAGCAATGGGGCCAGCAGAGGACACTTCAGCTTGAATGGTGCTGAAAGCTGTAGTCTAAATACCTTTAATTTGTCTATCTTTGTTTAAAAATGGAGTTGTTTTTTTTTATTTTAATGAGAATCATTTAGGCAAGGGGTATTTGCATTGTGATTGGTACTTTGTGGGCATTATCTTCTACAAACTATATATCTGGG
Source organism: Cariama cristata (assembly GCF_000690535.1). Lineage (NCBI taxonomy): Eukaryota > Metazoa > Chordata > Aves > Cariamiformes > Cariamidae > Cariama > Cariama cristata. Next base: position 48,287 of record NW_009606724.1, on the reverse strand, counting down.
GCCAAACACCATTGCACCATGGAAGAATTGGGGAACTGAAGGAGAAAAAACGCTCCCCATATAGTTTGTGACTTTACTGAGAGAAATGATACCTTTGTTGTGAACTTGTATCATCTAAAATTGAACATAATAGTACATGTTAAAGCCATCCTTTAAAAACTTTTTCCCCAAAGCAGGTGCTTCTGATTTCTTTTTAGTTGTGATTTGTTTTATTCTTTTAGTTAAAAAGCAGCTGAAGTTGGAGAACACCGCAACCTATTAATTGATTTTTGTGAATGATGGTGTAAATGACTTAACACCAACTAGTGATCTATTTCCCCTTTCAATCCTGTGCCATTATTGTTATCTTGTAATGCAATACTAACTTATGATTATATCTGCCATTAATGCATTTAACAGTAGATGACAAATTTTATTAAGATAAGAAGGGCTTCATGCTCTTCCATTTGCCCTGATGTAAATCAGAAGTTACTGCCTTGAATTGAAAAGATTTATTCTTGTGTAAGAACTTACTGGTGTAAATTAGGAAAGTCAAGCCTGACATGTGGTGATGTACCAAATTATATTACAGGATATTTAAATTCTGTCTCCCACTGTGAACAGCAGGATACCATTTTTATCCTTCCTGTTGAATGCAGAATCACTTTTCAATTTATAAATTGAGCCTGAACAGAGTGCTCTTGGTATTGGCTGTTCCTCTGTTACTCCACATACAGAATATATTAAGACACCTGTTCATCCTTGTAAGGCAAACAACAAACAAACCAAAATACTTTCCTGTAAACAAATTGTTCTGTGATTAGTGGAACTAATGAAGCTTCACTGCCTGCAGATTTCTGTCCTTCATCCCTGATCCCCTCAGCAACCCTCCCACCAGAAGGATTACGAGTTTCTCTCTGCTCATATGCCCTATGATCTTCCCCTTGTCCTTTTTCCCCTACAGTAATGCCAGTTCCTGTTTTCCTCCATCCTTTAAACCTTCCTGCAATACCTTCCGGAGGTTCCTCCTGCCCCTGTAACCATCAGCAGCGCTTCTGCCTGGCCCCGGGTGACTCGGGTGCTGAGTGGCAGCTGGTCAGCTAACAAACAGTTATTAGCTTCAGATTTCTCTTCTCAGAGGTGATGCTAATTTGAGTCTCTTGTTTTACTATCTGACAGATTTTCTCAGAGCTCAGGGGAATTTAATATCTTCAAGATGACTGCCCTCTGTTAAATTTCATAGAAATGGATCAACAGATCCCAAAAGCATGTCTTTATTCCCTCCTCCTTGTTCCAGTGATTGGTCTTAGACTAATTTTGATTTGTTTTTGCTAAACTGCTGCTCTTTCTCCTATCTTGCTGTCTCTTGTTTCACAAATCAAGTGCAATGGTTACCACCCTTGTAATGATATTATTAACTGGGTAGAAAGTAAGCACAAATCAGGAGAGGAGTGCTTAGCCTTTTATTATTTTTAAGGACGTGAATGCCACTTCCATTAGTAAACGTCTAGATCTTGCACTTGAGGACAGTATGAAGTGATTGCCTTTAAGCATACCAAAAAGAAAAGAGGAAGATGAATACTGAAAATATCTAGCTTCAAAAAAAAAAAAACAAACCAGCAGATTCCACAATTACAGCATGTAAATGATCCTGAGATGTAAATAATAATGGAATGTATGAGACTGGAAGGAACTTCGGGAGTCCTACCAATTCCTCCTGCTTCCAGAGTCCCTCTGGAGTTCTAGGCTGGCTCCCTGCTCAAGCAGGGTCAACCAGAGCAGTTTGCTGAGGACTGTGTCCAGTTGGGTGTTGAATATCTTCACAGATGGAGACACCACAACCTCTCTAAGCAACCTGTTCCAGAGTTTGACCACCTGCACTGGAAAGCAGCGTTTAACCAGAATGTCCTGTCTCAGTTTGTGCCCATTGCTTCTTGTCCTTTTGGTGGTCTCTTTTCAGTTGCACCCTCCCTTCAGGTATATGTACACATGGCTGAGATCTCCCCTGGGCCTTCTCTTCTCCAGGCTGAACAGTCCCAGCGCTCTCAGCTTCTCCTCATACATTGTAATACACAGAAGCGTGTGTGATGCACAATATAATTTGACCACCATAGTATTAAGGAATAAATGTCACAGAATAAAGATTCTTACTTGGGAAAGAACAGTTCTGAATAATAGCCTACATGTGAAAATTTGCTTTTCTAGTAAAAGCAGGAAAAGGTGTAAAAATCTGAGAGCTGAGCATCACTATGTGAGAATAAAACTTGCATGACAGTCTGTCCTCAAGATGGTTTCTTGAGGATTCTTTGCAAGTAGCATGATAATGTAGAAAATATTTTAAAAACTTAAACCCAGCAGACATTCAGACAGAATTTATTAGCCATAGCTACATAAGGTACCATGCTGGTATTTTTTTTGTCATGTTACGGATGGCTAGCCCTTATGTTTATAAATTTTTGTACTTGTATATTGTATGGTTTTACATCAGTAATATTTGTTTTGGATTACTGAACACTAGGTGCAACTCATGGTATTCTTTTATAAACCAAATATTTTTCAGAAGGTCAGTTGAAATTCTGTACTCTGAAACTGAGATACTAGGTACATTTTCCAGAGGTTTACTACCTAAACGTTGACCTGCCCATGTATGGATGGATATTTAAGGTTACCATTTTCATTGTAAAGGGGAAACTGTTCAAACTTCTTGCCTATTATTGTTTTAAGTTAGCAAAGCCAGGAGCAATTGGTGTCCTTTTAAGCTCTACTTTTATCAGTGGCTATGTATAGATTCACTGTCTTAGCTTTTAATACTTGAAAATCCTATCTAAGTGTATTTATGCTCACTTAGGTGCTATCCAGTATTTGGTATCAAACGCCAGTCCTCTCAATTGAGGCCTTCAAGCTCATTTGTTGCATTGAGTCTTTTCTGTGTTTTGTAAAAATGAAAACATGCACAGTATTTTTAGTCAATGTGTATTTAATGAAAACGTCTGCAAATTTTAAAATTGTCGCGTTTGCTCGGTGCAGAGCACTGGCAATAGAAATAGCTGGGAGCAGAAGAATGACACTGTGTTTGGCAAGATGACTTTTTGCTTAGCCTCACACCACCAAATCTCCTGGTGAATATAAAGTTGTTTTCCGTATGTGTTACTTTCCCAAAGGTTTATTTTAAAAAAAAAAAAAAGTAGTAATTTTTATCTCAGTAAATACGTTTATTTTTTCTTAATAATGAGATTTTTAGACTGTAATTGTTACCATATAAACATACTGAGCAGAAATTTTTTTCCAAATGAATAAACCACAATCAGTGAATGCTATGCTGGCAAAGAATGTACACATGGCTGTTCAGGGACTAAGGAACAAATGAAAGTATTTCTCTTAATGAGGGACTACTGATAAGCCATAAACATTTACAGGTACGCATGTTTTATTGCTGTGATGTATCAAGGTCCTGGCTTAAGCCCTAAGCTAAGGAGTTGACAGGTATTGTAAGAGGCAAGGACTAGAAATAATAAACAGAACCTACGTAAAAAAAGCAAATCTGTCTTTACATTACAGTTTGTAAAAGCAAGTTAGCTTCAGTCTTATGATAAATATAAACCTTACCTATAAAGGCAACTAGCAACTTGCTTCTTAATTCTCTAAATATTCGGTACTGCTTACTTTGAAAATATTTTGGAAGCAACATCCAATACATATGCCAGATTCTTTTATCATTGTTTTGTTGTTTGGGTTTTTTTAATGAACTGTGAAGGCTCTTGCCTTCTCCACTTTCACAGCTGAGAGATGATAGGAATTGAAAAAATGTAATATTAAAATATTTTATGATTTAGAAATACTGTATTTTTATTTATGTACATCATTCTGTAAAGGTAATTAGATTAAAAAAAAAAAAAGGACCCAATAAAAAGATGTATGAATTTCTCTAAACTGCTTAATGAGGCCTAATATAAATCTGAATTTCAAATCACATCAGGGTTGTCGTATGCCCTAATTTCAAATGACAGTTTTGGCTTGCCACTCAGTTGGCCTTTTATTTTGTGTCACAAATTAACCAACCATGTGGTTTTATGTCACTTTTATTAGAGCAGTGCTATACTTGGAGATGGGGAAATTTCATTACAGTAGTTTTGTTAGAACTTAAGTCACATGAGGGGGGAATAAAGGCAGTTTCAGGCCATAATTTGATATTTAAAATATGGATAAATATAGAATAGTGAAAAACTCCTACTTTTCCACACTTCCTAACAATATAGTGCAGTGCAAAGTGCAGTTTATGCTCATTAGCAGCAATGTATCAGCATCAAGGTGCTACATTGCTCTTCAGCAGCCATTGCTGTTAAGGGGGGACTAATACTGTATACAGTAGAGAATATATTTACAGGTGAAACAGCTCTTGAAAATGTATTGCGTTTGTGACATTTTATAAACCGGAATGCCAGAGTGTCTGCTATCTGTAGTTGAAGAAAGAGGATCTACTAAAATCATGAAAGGACAAAAAGCAACTGTGAAGTGTTCAGGATTTTTTTTGAACCTGTTGTCTGCTGAAGAGACTTAGCATCTCATAATACCTATTTTTTTGTCCTGTGGCTTGATTCTGTGTCTCTAAGTCATACCATCTTGTGGGCCTGAATAAATAAGGTAGTACATAGTCTGATGTCCTGACTTAATATTCTGGGGAAAGGTGAAAATGTAACTTCTTGTCTGTCTTTGCCAGTGCAAAAGACATTATCAAGATGAGCTGGTAGGTATCAAGCCAAATAATTCTTTTCTGTCTCTGTCCAGAGGTAGAGAGGCTAGAAGGAACAAGAAATAGAATATAGGCCATGCTGGTTCAGATAGATGGCCATAAGTGGATACCTGGGGGCAGTAAAGCAGGTAATCATAAACGAAATGCCACTTACTCTCTCCCAGGCTTTCACCCTTTTTGGTCTTGGGACTTCCTGAGCTGGATGTGGTCTCGGCTGCTTGGGAAACCTCAGTGGGGTTATCTTCTGTGGATCTTTCTTGCCTTTGCTTAAGTCCGTGTAAACCTGTGGCCTCCCCAGCATCCTTCAGCAAATGTGCATTTACTGTGTAAAGAACCACCTTTTTTAAGGAGGGTGGAAGAAAGGAAAAAAAAAAAATAAATTGAACCAGACAACTGCTAGTTCTATTTGATATCCCCTGCTTCTTGTACAGAAAGAGTCAGGAAGGTTGGATAACACACCTTACAGCTTTCTCTGTGGTGTGCTTTCCTCCGAGTGGTATGATTTTGTCAAAGGGGAATACGTTAAGTGCATTGCACGCTGCTTGCTGTATTGCTGTTTTCAGTGCTGTTCACAGGGTGGGACGAGAAGGCACTGCCCTGTGGCTTTGGGAGGGGAAGAGTTCCTCCTGACTGCCTGGGCAGGGGAAGGGAAGAGGATCGCTGCTGTATTGATCGTTCTCTTCAGATCTAATCAAAGCACACTGGGATTTTAACCATGTAATGTAAGGAGCTGTGAATCATAGTAGTCTTGTGGTGGTCTAGACAGTTTATAGGAACGCATACTTGTGTGAGATTAGGTAAATGAAAAAAACCATAAATTTATACACATACACACGTCTCAATGAGAAAGAGACTCTGCTGGAGTTACTTTATTCATCCCTTTTAAAGAGACAATATACAGGTTATCTCGGTATGCATGTTAATTATAAGTCTTATCCAAAGACAGTGTTTGGAATTGCAGTTACTATTGATTTTTCATAAAATACTGTTGGAATTGTTTTTGATTTATTGGAATGTTAAATTTTGCTTATATCCAGACCAAATTACACTTGTGCTTCTAGTGGTGCCTGGTGATGGTGCTGTGAATGATTGCAGATTTTCCTTCGTCCCAGCAAAAGAATGTTTTTCAGTGCTTGAAGCTGCTTCGGGTGCCTCTACATTAGTGGCTGGTGCAATGTAAAGAAGGAAAGACCAGGACTTTATTTGTGGGGTGTGTTACAATTCAAGACTGCAGATCCATTTTAGGTGTTGACCAGCCATAACCGTGTGCCAGCTGCGGCTCCTAGCAGCACTAAATGGCTGATGGAGACAGGTCTTCTCTCTCCCCTGCTGACATTCCTTTCGCTTTCTGGGAGCCCTAGTTCCTTTCATCCTCAGGTGAGTTGTGTTTGGCCTAATAGGAGTATCCACCTCTTCTGTTCCCTCTCCCCCTCCCCTGATACTTGCAGCTTCACCTAAGCAACTGTCTATTGCTGTTTGAATCTGGTTACCATGATGGCTGGTTTTGAAGCTTTGCAGTAGTTCTGAAAGTTAATGGTATTCTGGCGTTTTCACTGTAAGTTTTTATTCTCTTCTCCATTTTATCCTTTGTAGTTGGAAACTGTCAGTGTAAAGCAATGCTAAATACAGTCTTACATTTATTTTCATGCTTACAAGTGAAGCTCCTGATTTCATTTGCTGTGGTTATTATCTACTTGGCTATTTGTTTATATCATTTCAATGGATCCTTGGACTTGGTTTGGTCAAACTCCTAGTTGTGGTGTTTGTGTGTGCATGTATATACACTAACATGTTGCACCTTTTAGTAATTGCTCAAGTTTATGCTGTAGTCTGTACCCTACAGTGACACTGATAAATGTTTTGCTTAGTTGAGCTACTTAAAAAGAAAAAGTAAAGCAAACCTAAATATCAAGAGGATAGTGTTTTTCTTATTGGTCATACAGACTGAGGCTTTACTGAGTCACAGCCTGTGGTGGGCACAGCCCAGAATGTTTCTTGCTGTTCTCCTCCACAACACCCAAGTGCCTTTCATGAATTTTACTCAGACACTTTGCTTTCTCCTTCCAACTCCTTTTTCTTCCTCTTCAGAAACCAATGAATTCCATGTAATTGGCCTGTTCTTCACTCTCCGAATTATTGATAAATGTTTTTTGTTTACCTGACATTTTCCCAGTCCTTTGCTTTGTTTTATTTACAAACAAGAAGTATTATTTGTAGGTCTTACATACACACTGTACCTGTTCTGGAAAAATTTAATAAACTTTCCTTTCAGATTTGTCTTTTTAAATTCACAGGAAAATATTTGGTTTATGTGAGAAATGTTCACCTATGTAGTTTTTGAGAGGACAAAGTCTGTGAAGCAAAGGTTTATTTCAGCGCCGTGATCCTCCTGCATGCACACTGGTTGGTCTCACTTCCACAAATTTATTTAGGACAGTCATTCATATTCATGTCATTTCCCAGAAGTCTTATACATATTTAAATGATTTCCTCGATGTTATTTAGATCTATACCCTCCCACTTGCGTCTGCGCACTGTTCTCTAGGGGTCGTCTTTGGGGGTTGTGGGGTGAAGGCTCAAAGTCTTCCTCTTGGTTGAACTTCTTATTCCGGTGCTTGTGCTCTATTGTTTCAGCTACATTGCAAACCCAAGTTGGCTGTTAATCCTCTCTTCCAGATAAGGGCGGGAATGTGTCAACCAGGTAGAGGCTGATCATGGCTAAGAGAAGTGGTGTCAGCCAAAGCAATGTAACCCTGTACCCAAATACACCGTCTCCGTCCCCATGCTTGGGTACCTGGAAACTTACATTCTTTCCGACCGCCCTATGACTTAAGCAAAACTACAATATTACTTATCACAGTTTAATAATTTCTCCTCTAGAATTTTTTGGGTCTTTTTCTTTCAGATTCTTCCCCTTGCAGTTTTAGGAGCTCCTGATACCCTGGAACAGGACAGAATCTTTGAAGTTTGTTATTCAGGGGTTTGTAATTTATCTAAAGCACTGTTTTGTAACTCGAGACAGACTATGGATAAAACATCCAGCACAGTGGTGGTGAATGATTTTTTATTTTTTTTTTCACTGAGTATAATTTTGCTTTATTAGTGTCAGCTCTCCTGATTCATATGCTACAAGAGGCTTCTTCCTGCAGGGATGGTACTACAGCTGTTGCTTGTTAAGCACCAACTTTTAGTGTTACTCCATAGTAGCATTTTCAATTTATTTGTGGAATCACAGTCTCCTCTGTGTTTTGGATGACCATATTGCTTCACTTCAGCTTTTGCATTCTTTCTTCCTGCTCTTCTAGATACATAGTTCAGTAGATATGTCGCAAAGGCTGGTATATTTTTCATTTTTACTGGTTTTCTTTTTATTTGGATTAAGGTTGCTGTGTCTCTGAAGATGTGAGCAAAGTTACTTGTCTGGTGTTTTGTGTTTTGTATTCTGCTGTGATTCAGCTGCGATTTTCATTCTCTGCCTCTTGCAAGCAGTGCTATTAGATTTTTGCCACGATCTTTTCTGTTACTGTCAAGGACTGCATTCCCATTCTTGTTGACTTTGATCAATATTTCTCTTGAAAATTTAAACTGTTCTATTCAACTTTTACTAATATTCATTAGAAAAAAGGATTAATTTTTTAAGCTGGAAGTTTGGAAAGATGTAAATTATGAAGTGGTACCGAACTTACATATTTGAGAAGTCTACAATTTCTTCTTTTTCGTAACTTCATTTCTTTTTTTGTTCTACAGCTGTAATATATTGAAAAACTTGTGTTTATAATTTCATGGCTATTAAAAGCTTTATTATTATTATTAATTACCCAAAATTCAATTAACATCCATTTATTAATCTACCACTCTCATATATCTTTTGCTGCCTAATAGGAGGAAGAAATAATTTTTTTTCTTTCAAGTTTGGCCTAAAGCTCATAAACCTAATTTCCATTATATGTATTGATGTCAGGATGAGGAAAAGCATATCTTGAAAGTTTTACTGTCATTTGTCAAGGGTGTTAGGTTTTGATCAATATCACTTTATCACTTTCAGTGTTTCTATGTTAAATATCAAATGTATACAAATTCTAGATGTTCCCTGATTCGTTGGAATGTTTGGTATTTTACAAAGCACTAGTCTATATAATTTTCTTGAGGATGATAATGCTTTACATTGAATATAAATTGCTAAAAAAACAAAGGCGAGTGGGGAGGAAAAGTTAAAGGACTCAATAGCCAAAACTAAAATCTTTAACTTGAATTTGTCTTGGCCTTTGGGTGAAGTTGCATGATGATGTCTTTTCCTGTCTAAAAAAAAATCAGTCTTGCAAAGTCAAGTATGGTGGTATTTGTAAGATCACTGGTTTGGATTGTTTGGGGTTTTTTTTGCTGCTGGGGTGAAGTCAGTGAAACAAAGAGTTCCGAAGGGGGATCATCTTATAATGTAAATGGTTGTGTGTTGTCTTACACTACGGTTCTGCCTTCAGTTGTCAGCACCTGATCGGGACATTCCTATGTGCTCATTCCTACCCCAGGCACTGCCCCCAGCCCCATGTGCTGGCATTACATACTTATACGGCAATACACTGAGCCAGATTAAAAAACTGATGGAGACTAAAACTGTGGCAGGAGGAGACAGAAGAAATGGGAATATTTTGGTAAAGTGCCCAGTCAGGTTCATTGAGTAACCATATCGGCTCCTGTCCTGGCTCAAAGGAGAGGAGACGTTGCTGAGGTAAGGAGAGAATTGCCTCTGGTAGCAATGTTGCCTCTTTTAACCTGCACACAAAGATGATGACAGCCACTAATGTACTCACATGGCTGCAGTGTTGAGGAGAGAGGCAAACTGGAATGTCTGTCTCTGGTAGCCTTCTGTATGGTGATAGATACCTGTATTAAACAGACCGTGGCATAGCCAGCAAAGGCTTACTTGTTCCTTATTTACTGGATACCTTAATTTATAAAAATGTTTATCATTATTAGCTTACAGCTGAAGGCACCCAGAGCTGTCCTATAACACGCAAAGTGCTGTATAAATGTGAAGTGCTATGAAAATTGGGCACGTGGTGTTAGTGGACACTTCTTCAATCTTCCCATGCCAAGATCCCAGGCAATTAAATGGGAATAGTGGCCTCTCGGGTGCGGTGAACATGGCGTGGTTAGTGCTGCGCGGCACCGGGCGCTGCAGTGATCAGTCAGGGGAGGCTGCCTGGCCTGGGGCCAGCAGTTTCAAAGATGAGCAGGGAAACGTTTTAGTGACGTTCTGTGGGCAAGTACCTTGCACTAAATGATCTAGTGACTAAAAAAAAAAAATAATTAAAAAATATTAATACTAAACTACAACATAAAACATGTACTGACCAGCAGCAAATACAAATTGTCTCTGTTATGTGGATTTTGGAGTTCCCTGGGTTTTATGTGCTTGCAGCTGTGATATTCCATTTCTATCATTACTCTGTGTGTAATCTATAAGCTTCATCTAAGAAACACGACTGATTAATTAATCATTAACAAGGGCAAGACATGCAACAGCATGAAGTGTGCCAAATCCTCTCTCAAAGTTTTTAAGTGTCTGACTGCTTGTAGAGACACCATCTCAATAGTGCTGGCAGATTACTCTATAAGGATCTTTCAGCATATAGTTAATTCATGGATTTTTTAATATTAGTTACTCCAGTGGCACTCAAAGTAATTTACAACCTTTCTTTACATTAAATTAACCCTCTTTGTACCTTTATCAGGTGCACTGTTACTGTTGTTAGTAGCACCGTTGGTATTAGCTGAAATTTAAATGGCAACATGGACGGTCACCTAAGTGTGGTAAATATTTGTACAAATAGGCACCCACTGGAATTTTTAAACCTTTACATGCGCCTCATTTTCTCTAACGTTGAGAAGGATTGTGGAGATGTGCAAACTGCTGTAATGGCGTGTGCTGGGGTGGGGCCGTTCTGGAGCTGGCTGGAGCCGGCTGGAACTGGCGGGAACCGGCCGTGTGTGGCCTCTCCTCACAGCCTCCCTGCAGCCCTCCCTGCCGGCGCCTGGGCACCCACACCCCCGGCAAGTCACAAGGATGTAACTGGCAAAATTACCATTTTTTACTTCATTTTCAATACAAACTTAATTCTCATTTATCTTTTTCACTGATTAATCGACCGTTTGATGACAATTTTGTTATAAACTTGCAGTTTGGCTGTGAAGCAAATAGATGCTTTTTTGGGTACTGGAAAGGTATTCCCCTGCTCCTTAGGAAATAATCATCTCTCATCATTAGATAGCTGATAAATTAGAAAAGAGACAGGTTCTTTCAGATTCCAGAAATGCTTAGTGTCAGTGACAGGCCAGTATATGGGATGTGCCCTGTCTTTTGAGAAATAGTTTACTCTATTTTTGTGCTGGTTGTGTAGTATCTGCCAAAATTATTTTTAAAGCATCTGGTATTATTTGTTATTGGAAGAAAAGTCTGAAAGGAACAAGTCCATCCTGTCTATTTTTGCTTCTTTTCTTGTTTGGTTTTGCTTATTTGTAAATGCTGCTATATGTATACAAATATTTCTCACCTATCCTCTTACAGAAAGGCACATCAAGGTAAAATATTATTTTTTTAGAATTGAGAGACATTTCAACTTGTCGGATTGCATTCCTAGCCAGACTTGGTAACAAGTAGCTTACTGAAAAACCCTATAATGAGACATGAAACTTGTTTTTATTTTTGTTACTTAATTAATTTACTACATGGATTTAGGATGGATTTTTTGGGTTTTGTGTTCAGTTATGGAAAGACTATTTCATCTTTCTTTGGGCTTCCAGCATGTAAAACAGGCCAAAGGAGAAACTGAAAACAGTAACTGTAGCACCGCTGCATTTTGGTATGGTGTCAGAGGAGAAAGAAAATCAAATGCTTTTAAATCTTCTTTGAGTTTGAAAAACACGGTACTTACTTTGATCTTCTCTTAAAGTCATTTTTGCATCATCTTTTGTCTGTGCCCTACGAACTGCTACATGGGAAGACGTGATACCAGCGGCACAATGGGAGTCAAATCGTAGCCAGTGTGCATGGCGGGTGAGGGGATCGGGGGCCTGGGGGGCACCTCCTGGTGAAGGGCTGGGCCCAGCGGGACCCCTTCCCTCCAGGGTGAGCAGGGCAGCGTACTGTGCCATAGCTGAGGCCGGAGCAGGAGCGCTGTGTGCTCCGATTACTTTGTCTTTCAAAGTCAAAATACTTCTCAGCTTTAGCTGGGAGTGACCACATGTGTCTTTCTGTTAGTCGACAACTCCCCATAATCAGTTTTAACAGCCTGTATAAGATGGTCTTTCTTGAGGGCTAAAGATGATCCTACACATCTGGTTGCCAGTTTTTGCATGAGTCTGACCTGAGGCGGATTTTAGCTCTCACAAATTGCTGCTTGTTGTTGGTAGATTATCAGTGTTTGTATCTCAGTGTAACCTGATGCTGCTCTTATGAATGTTTCTGTTCCAAATTCAGCAGTTCCTGAAATAGTGATATACAAACCAGGAAGGTAAAAAGATTTAGCAGTTATAAGCAAATACTGTAAATGACACAGAATTACCAAGTTATGTAATGGAAGTGTAATTTCCATTGAGGCATAGGTTGATAGGATTGCACAAAAGAAAGTAAGCATAATAGTGAAAATAAGGAGATTATGAAAGTAAAGACTGCATTCCAACCCCTAATTAGTGAGGTTATCTGTATTTCAACTTTTGCATTTGCGAATTAAAAGCACTGGGTTTTTTTCAGAGTCATATTCTTAGAAGATCTTATGCCATGATTCTGGCCTTTACATGATGCTAATGTACAATGTGTATCGAATTCTTTGTCTTACTTAAATAATTGATGCTTTATGGAAGGCTGTTGGCCTGAAATACAATTATGCCTATTCATTTCCAGGGAGATGGACGTCAGCAGTTAAGTAGTGCTAGTACATCAAGCTTCTTTTTTAACCAAAAATAAGTACCATTAATTTAAATTTAGTGAAAGCAATACATAAAGCTGGCAGTGTTAACTACTCTCAGTGTTAAAAGAAAATGGCTTAAGTTGCATGCGTAACAGTGGAAAGCATTAGCTTGTCTTTATAGCATTTGTATGTATTTCTGAAATATTTGGCTGTAGTGTTGATGGTTTGCTTGTCTGTTCTTACCTCCAGCCTCTGGTGATTTTGTATTTTTTGAGTGGGTGGGTATCAACTATTCGAATTTCTTTGGCAGCATTATTTCTTATTGTTCAATTTCATAATGCAAGGTGAAACCTATGGGTTTTTTTCAAGTCATCTCACAAGTAGTTGTGGTTCTACCTCTATCATTTCATTGACCAGGTGAAAAATAAATCAATTGGTGAGGCTGTGGATGTGTTAGGTAATTTTTCTTTTCCAAAAATACTACTGGGGATAATAAAAATTTTGAAGAAAATGTGGGAACCAACAGGTAGTATAAAGTATTGCATACTGAGAAAGAAAACAAATTGACAGAGGAAGCAACAGGTGGTCTGTGAAGTGGTGACATCTAAGAGTACTTTAATTTAAACTTTTTGCAATGAAGGTACTTGGAGGAAAAAAAAATGTCTTCATCCAAAAGCTTTGAGGAATACTATACAAGATTATCAGGTCTTTTCTTTCTTTGGGAATTTAGTAGAAAGGACATGGTCCATTCCTATCTGCTAGTTTTAGCAGTGTAAAAATTAAATGACTAAGCAATCTCAATTGCTTGGGTGTCCACGTTCAGGGCAAGGAGGAGGGAAAATGAGAGGCATAAGGAAAGATGCATCTAGAAGACTATGTGTTACATCCTAGAGTGGATAAATTGTGTTGCCCTTTTGGTAGTTAAAAACTGAGAGAGATAAGTACCAAAATACTTTAAAAATCTTTGCTTATTACTAGTATTTTACAGTTCATTTTTTTCTAAAGTGTTTTTTTTTCTTCCTGACAGATCTTTCTTCCTTTTCATTGCCCAACACATTAAGAATTCTCTCTCGCCTGATGAGCTAAAGACACGACCCATAACGACTGCAAAATAGGGCATCACTGACCTCCCCTTTCAGTGAGTAGTCACAACTTCAGTTTCGTGTGTTGTTTTGGTCTGAGATGTGTTTATATTGTCAACGGAAGTGCTTCCATCTATGCTTGAAAAATGCCTAGAAGGATCTCTGCAGGAAAGTGTTTTTGTACAGGAAAGCAATTTGTCTCAGCACTTTCCTTTACAGAGTCTACTTCAGTCTTTTCCAGCCCAATTGAAATTACTTCAGAATGCTTCACTAAAAGAAATATGCCTTTTTCCTACCTACGTGGGTTTTCATTTGCTGGAGTTGCCTATCCTGACAAATTCAGGATCAAATGAGGATGTTAGGAATGTATTGCTCCTGGCATCAAAAGAAATTTTTCTTCGCTCAAGTGGGCCTTTTATTCAGATTCTTAACATGACAAAACCTTTTTAGTCTATATGAATGGCTGCGTATCATAAATTTGTAAATCTGCGTATCCTGTAATATATGCTGTGCAAAGAAAAGATAAACAAAGAAGAACCTTTCAAATTATCTGTTCTTTTGTAGTGTTTCTAACTGCTGGACAGAATGCTCACAAGACACCCTATAATTTAATTAACGTTGTACATATGCTCTGGGAATTCATGTAATTACATACAGTAACACACTTATCCCAGTGTGTCCAGCAGAGGAAGTAGGCTATCTTGCTTACAGGTAACTCAAGAGTAAAGGAAATATAGCCCTTAGTTGGTCGATTCTCATAAAAATTTAAAACTTTTCTTTTTATTTTTGAGCTTTTTATTCTCTTGTGCATTTTAATTTTACCAAATAAAGTTTTTGTGGTACACCTGAGAATGCTTACTCAATCCATTCAATTCAGTGGCAATATTTCTTAAGAAATATTGGAGTTGGTTTAATATAACATTTTAAATTGTATCACGTCTTTCAAAGCATGGCAAAATTGTGGGTTTTAGATATGGCAAGTGCCAAAATCCAACCGAATTCTTTCACTCACACTGAAAATATCAACATATTCTTCTGCATTGTTTGCAATGGGTCAATTGGTTGTCATTATATATTTTCCACTAAAAGGTTATTTTCTGACTCTCCCTATATATTTCTTCAGTTTTTAGACCATTGAGTTCTGTGCTCCCTACTTATAAATTATTCTAAGTACCTGAATCTTTCAGTTTTCAAAATTTATGTAGTATAAAAAAATTAAAATGAGAAATGTTTCAGTATATCTAATTCTTCATATTGAGAAAGAAAATCTAGTGGGATTGTTATTTTTTTATTTATTTTTATTTAAAGTCTGAGTTTCTGCACAGTTTTCTGCCAATTCGGTATACTTAAAATAATGAAATGGAGGACTCCTGCAAATTGTTTTTACTATTACAAATATAGCTATATAATCTATGTAAAAGTTCGTGTATTTGTTTTAAGGGAACTTCATAGCCTAGATTCAAATAGTTAAAGAACAGATTGACAAGTACTTCTCATACCAAATTTGGGGAGAACAAACATTAAGTGATAAAAGATATTGGTCCCGAAGCTCTCACTCTTACTCTTTATCTCAACTGCAGTTTGTCAGGAAAAGGTTGTAAAAGTAGGTCTTCAGTGAAAACTTCAAAACATCTGATAGCTCAATCTCAAAATCCCCTTCTGTAGTCTTGGTTTGTTTGTTTTTGCTGCCCATTTTTTATGAAAGAACCTGAATAACACCGAGTGATCTCCCAAGGTCGGATAGCAGGTCAGGAGCAAAGCTGAATGTGAAATTGCATTCATAATTCCCTGCAGTAATTGAGGTTGAGAATGTGTCTATTTAAACCTTTTAAAATGGTGATTAGATCCTGTATATTGCTTTTTTACATTGGTTTGGAAAACATTGAGGCCAGGAAGGATTTTCAACTACTGAGGAAAAAATTTATTTCCTACTCCTCTCTATGGTATGGCTGTGGGAGTTTGCTGTGGGTATGATTTGAGTCAAGACACGTGCTAGGACAAGAGAGCTTAATACTGTGATGTTTGTGAGAAGCAGAGCCTTCCTTCCTTCACTGGCAGTGAGGTAGCTGCTTAAGAGGATTTCCACCAATTCCTCCAGCTTAGAGAGGAGTCCTCACAGCCCCCCAGGATGGGGGGAAGCACATAAGTACCACAAGAAGGTCGCACATGATATATTACCTCAGCTGATTTGAGGTTTTATTTTGAGGGCTTTGAGGTTTTGGGAGATGTTCTGTATTTACATGCCACAATGAATTTTCCTTAGCTGCAGGTCTGGGATTGGGAATTTGTCCCAGGTTCTGTCCTGGCTGCCGGTGACATCTCTTGTTTTCAGCTTATCATGGGCTCTGCTGTTGACTTTGCAGTGTTGAACCAGTACCGTCTGTTCTTTATTTCCTGCATTAAATTTGTGTTCCTGTGGATTTGCTGGTGTGATGAAGAAGTGCTGGTAACTTCTCAATTACTTCCCTTTTGTGTTGTTTGCCCAGCCTCTGAGCACTGCCTGTTTCTGTTTTTTGATTTGTTCTTCCCTGTACAACTGACAAAGACTCACCATCGGTTCCCAAACAAATACCAAGACTCATTTCCCATCTGTGTTATTCAGAGGCCATTGCTGTGATATCAATGTTTCAGCATATTTGTTAGGTTTGCTTTTTGGTTTGGGGTCTTATTTGTTTTCTTTTCAACAAAGGCTACTATCATCCCATCATGGTGGAACAAAGCCTCTAGAAAGTAATAACCTGAAAGAAAAACAGGTTTAACTTCTTGAACAAAACCTTACTGGAATTATCCTCAAGGGAGGATTCAGTTTCTTAGCTTTATGCATCTTGACTGTAAATTCCCTTCTTCTGTGGGAGTGGGAGGAAAACAGCCTCTCAGTCACTGCCATCTTTGGTGCTCCTCTTATTCCTGGATCTGGAGGATGCAAAATTTTTTGTGCTTTTAGGGCTGCCAGTCTGTATAAAAGAGCATATTCTGTATGGTGTAAACTCACATTGGTATGAATAATCAAAACTACTTGAGAAAATTGCTAAAGTAACCTTCTTTTTACTATCAGGCTTACACGCCTTTCTACTGTGTTTGATTTGTTAGTTTCCAATTATTTTTAAAGGGAACAAAAGTATACAAAATATTGTGAAATGTTCATGGATCTTCTAAGTGACAGCTCCCATCACCAACACTAATGCTCTGGTTTTAAGCCTATAGATCAAAGACTTGTTTGCGTGGTTCCTGCCAAATTCCAGGGCTACTTGTGCCAGTTGCACATACCGTTGGATCCTGTCATATGTTTTGACCAGCTCCTGGGAGGTACCTTCAGTGCAAGTTAACAGTAATTTCTAGTGTGCTTGAGCTTATTGCTTTTCATCATTGCTTAATTTTATGGTTCCTTTCCCTTTTCTAGTGTAGTTCTGTGCTCACAGCTTCCCTGCCCCCTCCCCCCAAAAAAAACCCAAACAAACAAAAAAACCAAAACAACCCCCCCCCCAAACCAAAAAAAAAACCAAACCAAAACAACATGAAACCAAAACGCAACCACCACAAAATAACCTTCCCACAAAAAACCAAACTCCATTTCCATTGAATGGATTCAGTTCCATGAGATTGCATAAATGCACTTCTTTGTATCTTTTAAAGACACAAGGTATCATTTTCCTGAAATACTAGTCAATAGATGGGAGAAAAAAGTCTATATTCTCTAAATATGTAGTATTGTAAACAATATTACTTTAAGCGAGCTCTTTCCCTAAAGGAAACTATTTCCTTTCCGTTGATTTTTTTTTTTTTGTATACTTGTGTTCTTGAATAGTTGTGCCTTTTATTTCCTAAGGAGCAAAGTCACAAAACTTGATAAATAAAATATTTGCACTCAGAAATGGAACCACTAAACCAATGTAAACTTCTACTATTGATTTTTCTCCTGCGCTAACTATTTAGGCAGCAGAATACCATCCTGTGTAAGCACAAAACTTACTTAGAGTAAATTACTCTAAATTATAAACTAATCAAAAAATCAGTACTGCTATTGTGTTGTTCTCCCATTCCTCATCCCTCGCCTAAAATCTGTATCCCAAATGAGAAACAATGCATAGGAAAATTGGGGTTTTTTGTTTTGTGAATACAGTAAAATGGACCCTTCCAGGAATTGTCACCAATAGTTCAGCATGATGAAAGACTGAGGCTATATATTCAATTAAAATGGATCATTGTGTTATGAATGATGATTACAGAAGTAGAATTAAGATGTTACCTGTGCTTTTGTAAATTACACCATACCACCAATTAATTGTTTTACTAAAATATATTCTAAAGAAGATGAAATATTATTTCTTTACATTTCTGTCTTTGTTATGGTGTTTAGTAGAATATTAATGGGGTTTAACCTATTTAATTTCAGGAGCGGCTTTAAATTTATCAGGACATATACTCACACATTGGCCTTAGCGCTGCAAAAATACTTGTTGGGAGAGAAATTTATTTGGCAGCACTTCTTAAGACCCAAGATTTGATTTGAGGAAATAAATGAAACGCTGTCATTTCTCAAGTCCTGCATGAATAGATGAGAAATTGAATCCTATTTTGGATAAATTCAGACCTCTGTCAGATGTATGGAAGATGAGAATAATTCAAGCAGAACAGTAAGTCTAGCATGATTTATTAAAAAAAAAAAAAAAAAGAAGGATTATTGTATCTTAAAATATTTTTAGTGGACTCTAGATAGGAGTATTCAGACTGAGAGGCTGTAATGACAAAAAACTAACTGTATAAAAATACAAAATTATCACTAAATGTTAAGTAAGAATGTACTGACAAAGATAACTAGATGTTTGAAATCCTGGATTTTTGACTGATTACTATGTAGCATACAAAGTTGTGCGTTGATAAATAGGTGCTGGTAGTATTTGGTATTTTATAAGGATTCTCTTGGAGTTAGGTACAGATTTTATTAACAGTAATCTGCATTCTGTGCCATGAAGTTTTATAATTCATATATTTTTCATATACCTCAGTGGGATATGAGCTTTTGTATAAAAAAGGCTTTGTGGGGAAAAAACCAAAACAAAACACATTTGAGCTTTGACCTTTGATTTTTTTCTAACTGAGGGCAGGTTTTAATATATGTCATAATTTTAAAAAGAAAACTCATCTTTTTTCCTTCTATGGGAATATGGGACTGTGAGAGAAAGGGTGGGAGGAAAATACTCAGGCTGACCTAGAATGCAAGCTTAAGGGAAATATTAGGATAACTGTCTGACCTCTTCTTAAAGTGAGGCTGAAATGGACAGATCCTGACTAGAAACTCTAAAATGGCATTCTGTGGCTGTCTTTGGAGAGCCCAAAGAACAGAGTTATAGTTCATCACAAATGATGCTTTATGAAATACTTCAGTGTAACCTGCTACAAGCACTGAATAAGGGTTTCTGACATGAAGAAAATGTGAAATCCTAGCGGTGGTGCTCTTGGTTATCTGTCCTTTATGTACAGTTTTATCCATTCTTTCCTGTACGGAAATCTCAGTACTGGCAATTCTAGATTTTGTTGTGGAACTGGTTCTGAAGTCTTACTGGAAACTTTGGTGTGATTTCAAAAGAAATTCTGTGTGCTTTAGAATGATGTAGCCCTTCATGTTTGATGGTGAATCCTGATCCGAACTATTTCAGAGCTACCTTGTGAAAAAGAAAAGGCTTGCAGTCAGCATCCTTCTTTGGAGGAACCCTCTGTTTGTAATGACTTTGTGACTGGAGTTTGAGGTAGTGTGGCTGTGTAGGTGTCTGGTAAATGATTTTGGTGGAAAAGAGCACACAGATCAGGAATGAGTTGATAAAGCTACATTTCAGTTTTATTCATTCCAGTGCGGGCTGGTGCCTTTGCCCTCATGAACAGCTTATTTTGGTGTATTTAAAGAAAAAGGGGGGGAAAAAAAAAATCTTTAAGAGAAGGGAATCTTGTGTAAATAGATGTCTTCTTCCAGGTTTCTCCTTTGCTTTTCATTGCACTGTTTGTGTTTATAGAAGTAGCAGGTATGGACTAGTTCATTAGTCTTTGAAAGCCTGTTATAAAATACAGTCCGCTTCTGAATCAGTCAGAAATCAAATCACAAGTTAGCTTTTATTCAGCAAGCTATATCTGCCTCCATAGGATCTTCGAAAATCAGGCTTTATAGAAAGAAAACAGAAGAAGTAGAGCTAAACTGCCATCACAGTGAGAAATCAAAATGTTCAGTGCTTACGTACATTTTGGTATCGGGAGGAGCTACCACCATCAGTACTCCCATCTGACAACTATATATGTTTGCCACTGAAGCTGGGACATGAATCAGTTACAATAAGCCTGAAAACAGGCTCAGATGTCATCCTGGAGATGGCTGCTATTGACTGCACAAAAGGAGATATTAGAATGAGCAAGGTACCTTGCAAGAATAAATCAGTTTTGAGTAACAGGGAGTCCTCCAAGGGTGCTAATAATGCAGTAGAAAAACATGTCAGTAGGGCATTGGAGAGTGACAAGATTATGCTGCACTGTAGCAGTGTTGCAATTCCAGTAGGTATATGAGGTAGGATGATTCATAACACAAATAATTTTTGTTCTACACTTTTATTCTTCTTTTAAATTTGAAGTTGTAGGCAGGGAAGGTTGTGGTTTGCTAGTTGTCTTCAAGCTATTATTCTTGGTTTCACAGTGCTTTATACAAGTTTGTCATTTACATAAACGTTTCTCATAGTGTTAATATGTTTACATGACCTGAAGTGGAAAAACAGTATGGCTACCTTGTTATTACATGATCAACTATAGAAAACCAAAATATACCTAACTTTGAAAGTATGGGTTTCAGCAGAATAATTATAAATTATGTTTTTGGTATAATAAGTTCAAGATAATTGGATTTTAATTTTTTTTTAACCTAGCACCTGCTCACCTGTTTTACTGGCAAATGGGTATAACCTTGCCTTTTTGAGCGTGTACAGCAGGAGCAGCTTTACTTCATACAAGTCTTTACTGACCTAGTGTTTTATACCCCCTGGCAATCTGGTCTGTGCTTGTGCAACAGGAGGTTAATTACAGTAATGTGAACACATACATTAAAACAATCTGCCTACTGGTAGAGATATTTTTTTGTTTTACAACATTGCATCTTTAATCTTATTTTTTAGTATTAGTTTTGTCATAACTGTAATGTGGCACATTTCACAAACAGTTGAAGTTTCCCTCACTTTAGCAGAGATCTAGCTTATTATGCAAATATCTGCTTTTGACAATAAGCATCTGCAGCTACTCAAGACATAGAGATGCTGGTGTATGTGTCTAGGCATCTTCATTTGTTATGCTATGTTGTCCCAGAATAAATATGCAGAATATATTGCGGTAGAATAATCACAATGCAAAAAAAAGAAACACACTGGTGTTTTGTTATATGATAGCTGGCTGTACTGCTGGTTATAAAGCAAGTAGTTAAATCCAAGTGGAAGGAATTTTCCTTTTAAAAAAATATTCAAAATATTTGCTTTATCTCATTTTTTTTATTCAATCTCCTTAGCAACAGAAACATCTGTTTCTTTTTCTCTTAGTCATTACATTCAAAGAAAGTAGCTGCTTCAAAAATAATGAAAGCAATTTCTATGAATTGGGTAGCTATTAATTGTTGCCAAGATGTTTTAGTGTGATAATAAGATGGGCAACAATTGGCTTTTTTTTCTTTAATTGAAATATAGCTATCTAGTTAACCTGTGCTGGTTAGGTGAGCTATAATCTATCAGCTCTTATAGTGCCTTCATTGTGTGATTTTTCTGTGTGACACAGACAAGAGTGAGCTTGACTGTTTCTGGTTTTGTTTAGGAGATACTTAGTATCAATATGTAGATTGTTGTTGCACCTAATGTTTTATTAATTTGCAACTTCAAAGCAAGGCAGTGAAGAGTTTACCTTGAAGACAGAGGGCTAAATATGCATGGCCTTACAAATATGTATTTTTATACGTCAATCTCTAATATGAAAGAGTATAATTAATTCAAAATTTGTTTTATAGTGATACTGTTTCTTAAATTACTGCATATTTTTCTGTAGATTTTGACAACCCAATTTAAAGCTTTTATTTGGTTTCAGAAGGGCTTGCTTATCCCTAATCTTCATCTGTATGGCCAAGAGTGCATTCCTAAATCACAAGAAATTGGCACATGTAGGTGAGATTTAGAAAGAAATGAGCTACAACTGCAAGATCAGGGTATGAACTGGTCTCTCTAAGCCGAGAGAAACACTTAACCTTTGCAGTGTTGAGAGGGAAGGACCTTTGCTACTACCATAGCCTTGAGTGACTGTCATGTAGAGCTAACTGCACATGGATGGGCCTGCATATGTGCTTGAAAAATAGTGCAAAAATGAAACTTTTTTCTTGATAGTGTTAACCTACTTAGCTTATCACGTGGAGATTAGTAACAGTGTTGGGGGGTGGGGGTGGGAATTTCATGGATGAAATTGGGAAGGCTTAAGCTAAACTAGCAAGGGCTAGCAAGAGTTACAAGGAGGGGTCTTACCGAAACGTATGCTCATTGCGAAAGGAATTTCTAGGTGTTCATGGACCCACTGATGGATGGGGAGAAAACTTAATAATGGACACTATGGAAAAAGATTAAGTACCCAATGCCAGTTTTGTCTTGCTTATCACAAGCAAAGTCTAATTCCAGACCTGTGTGTCTACCACCTTGGTTTGGGGAGAGGTGCAGCCAGACTGACGAAAGGCTAATTTTATGCCTTTTGTACATGATGGCCAGCCTAACCTCAGTCCCTGGAAAGACCATTATTCTAGATTTGAATCCACTTGCAAACATATCAAGCATGAGAAGGTAATCAGTAATAGTGTGGATTTACTGAAGGACTACTAGTGTTTTATCAATTTGATTACCTTCTACAATGAAATGAACAGCAATGTCAGTCATTTTACACGTTTCAATACCAAGTTCTTCGAGTGCATTTGCACACTGAAGCCACACAATAGATTTTCTTGGACGTTTCTGCAGAGTATGCATCTTGTGATTTTTCTTCTGTTTGTGTTTGGTGGGTTTTTTTGAGGGGAGTTGCGTATTCTCTTATCACTTATAATGCTCTCTGGCGATAGCATGTGTACAACAGGAAAAAGGAAATAAAGCCTTTGACTTGAATTTTATTCCAAGAACCAGGAAAACTTTGTGAAGAAGTTTATTGTTAATGCTACAACCTTTAGTCACGTATGTACTCTGCCTTGATGCTTTCTTTTTATTTGTCTCTCTCCAACCCTGAAATAATAAATTTGCATGAGACTACTTCTAGCACATATGGGTGGCAAAAATGGTTTTGAGAAGCTTTACCACAGAACCATCTGGAGCATGTATGAGGGCCAAGAACACAGAGAACTTCCTCCATGGAAGAACTGATGAGCTGGGTGGAGCAGCAAGCAGTAAACTGTGGCTGCAATCCTTTTAACTGGCCAGCGCATCAGATGGGCAGACAGCCCAAATGCCATTTCCCCGGGAGTTTTAGATAGCAGGCCATACTCTCCCTTAGGTTTTGCTAAAGCAATAGTGGAAGCCATCTGTGTTCAAGTTAGATGCGCAGAGTAGCCCAAAATACAAACATTTAAACTATTCCTGTTTACTCAGTAAGTGCACATCCTTTGTATCCATCGTATGCTGAAAGTGGAGCCGGTTATCAGAGCTCCTCAGGGATGAGGTTAGTGTAGGTGGGTAAAGAAAGATGGTTTTGGGAAGGCTGGGAAGGGAGAGGCTGAGTTTTAGTGAAGATGGGCACCGTTGTCCATTCATCCTACTGTAACTTTTGTGAATGGGAAAGGAGGAAAGATATCTGCGGGAGGACATCAGAAGGGAAGGCTTTCATCAGTTGTAGTCAGGGACAGCGTTACAAAAATGACAGGTATTGTTGTTGCAGGGAAGAGCTTTACAAAAGTACCAAACCCTAGTGTCTTGCTGTGTGGGCAGGGAGGCATCGCAGTTTGCCACAATGGATGTCTGCTTCTCCATAAGCAGATTCTTCTGCCTGATGCTGGCAGCTAAAGTCAGTAGATGGTTATTCCTAGTAAGTGTTCAGTTTATTCAGTTTATTCAAGGTGAAACAAATATTGATCCTATGAAGTAAGAGTAGCTAAATACTTGAAATCTTACTGCCAGTGTCATCTTCTCTAAATGTAATTAGGAAGATATATGAAATCTGTGGTCATGCATTTCATGTGAAGTTGCACATACAGTTCATTAGGTTAGCTTCTGACTCTGTTATAGCTGAATTGTTGGAATAGGAGGCCTTTTCTTGGAAGCAGGAGATAGTGTAAATTCTTTCATGATAGCTGCAAATCAGGCAGTGAGGAAACACTTTGTCACTTGGAGAAATAATACAATCATCAGTATGGTTCTTTGCGAGATGCCCTAGTTTTGTACGAGTGTCCAAACGTTTACGACTGCAAGGTGGAAAAAGAGTAAGTTGGTTTGAGATAAGAAAAGCAGAAACTTCAGTGACCTGATGTCTCCTCTGCTGACTGTCCAGCCTTTTCAAATATGAAAGGAATTTTTTTTGTTGCTTCTTCCCACTTTACCCTTCACTGAAAGGCAAAATTTCCCTTGATACCAGCTGTCTCAATGTTTCCTGGATTTTGGAAAATCATTGCTTACATATTGGTGCTCTTTCTAAATAAATATAGATGAATCCTACAGAGTATTTCAGCATAAATTGCACATTTTCTTTTATGCTTTCTGTGTGTTTAGGTTTCATGTGCAAGCTATCCGTTACTGTCCATGAGCTTGCATACTTGCTTAGGATGGAATTTATTTAGCAGAAAATAACTAATTCTTTTATCATTAAAGTGGAGTTAAAAAGTAACACTAAGTGAAAAAGAAATAGCAAACAGGGTGCTTGACAAAGATAGTGCTTTCAGTAGCAGTGCTTCCACATATGTTTAATCGATGTAACTCTTCAAATGCTTCTGTAGCAAGTGGGTACCTTTTTAACCTTGCTAAATTACCCCTAAAGGTAATAGCTGATAATTTTGCAGCTCTTCATGATGTCTGTCCACAAGTTATTTTTAAAGACAGACTTCTCATGAAGAATACTTCTTTGATATTAAAAGAATGAATCCCAGTCAGTTTAATGCTAATGTGAATAAGACACAATTTTTCATGTTTCAAGTTCAATTCTGATTTAACTTGAAATTACTACAGTTGGGAACAAAGAGGACAAAATATACACATAAAGTTAGTATTTTTGAAGTAAGTGTTACAATATAGGTGTTAAAATGTGTACTTCAACTGAACTGAATATTCAGAATCTGTCTCTTTTCTGAACTCTTGTCACAATTGTATGAAAAATATGTGAGTGTAATTAATTTAATCCATGTTCTTGCAAGGACTGTTTCATCTGTGGTTTGTGTGTGGTTTTGGGAGGTGGAGGTAGGAGGGTTGTTTTGGGTTTTTGTGGGGTTTTTTTTGTTTGTTTGCTTGTTAAAAATACCCTAAGAACAATCTGAAGTAATTGCGTTAAGTTGGATCTAGGTTCTGTCACAATATTATAACAGGTTCTTTGTCTGACAAAGTGACACTGTACTCCTATAATAAAACAAAATATTTCAGAAAGAAAGCAATGAAGAGTAATTGTCTTCAAATGTTTGGCTGTTACCACTGAAAGACCTCATACTTATTTTGAGTTGAGTGTAAATTTTCAGTAAAACTACTGCATAACTTAGAAGTACAGAACCCAAAGTTACTTAGATATTGATTTTTTTTCTTTTATTTTATTTTAAGCTTACTATAATGATTATTAATTACTCTGACAGATCACGATCACACATATATCAATACTAAAAGCCATTTTTTATTATATACTCCAGGTATACTCTTAAAAAAATCGTACTATTTTTAACAGGTTTATAATACAAGCACCTTCTCCATAGAACCTACTGTTGTGTGGAATTCATTGTGCTCTCCAGAGAAGTTTAGAATCTGTGGAAAAATACTTTTCATCCACCAAAGGAAATAGGGTATTTGACAACATGCATTTGTCTACAAAATGCGAAGCAATATCTGATGAAATACGCTTTGTCAATAAAATAAATTGCCAAACAATATGTAATCCTTCCTCAAAATACGTTTAACCTACACAGTGAAATAAGCTACTTCCACAAAGTGCATTTTGTTGCTTGAATTATTTTGATTTGCTGTCTATCAGAATCTGTAGATAAAGTGTTTTTTTGTCAGACACTGTATATCAACCTTATTTTATTATGTATAGATAAAATACATTTAATTTGAAGGTAGACGTTTGATAGGACACCTTAAACTGGTATTGGTTTAGCTGAAATGATAAACTGCAGGCATGCACTGTCTGTGGTGAGAGGCTCGCTTCTCTTCCAAACTCTGCATATGAAGTAATGCCTCTGCAGTTTGTAATTCAGCTGCTGTTGCTGTGAGTTAGGTGTATTTAGTTTTCCTGTGGCAAATAGTTTCCGTGAATTGCTCCCTGTACTACAGCAAAGTACGTAACTGTTTGGCTGATTGATGCAAATGCCAGTACCTGTTCAAATTTTCATGCTTTGTCAGTCATACAGTTTGCATTACCTGTATCCACATGTGACCCATAGGTCGTCAGCTAAGCCTTTCCCTGACTTTTGTGGAGCCGTACCAGATTCTTATCTGAGTAAGAATTGGCAGGATGGGAAGGGGGAATGTCTAAACTGAGGAATAGCTCTTCAATTTCTAATTGATTAAAAGTTTTTGCATTATTGTAATTCTGTTAGAAGATACAAGAAATTTCTCTTTTTCAATGACAATTTCTTACTGATCTCAAAAATTTAAAAATATCTTCACTGTGTGTATGCAAAGCTGCTTTAGTGCTTATGTAACTGTTAAGAAAGGCATAATTCTTCTTCGGAAAAGGTTGCCAAAAGCTTAAATCTGTGTGGAGAAATACAAGGCTCCTGTTGAGTTTTTGAACGTTAATGTATGTTGAAGTTTGTACTGTGGGGTCTAGAGTGTGGTTTTGTTCAGAATGTTCAGAAATTAATGTTCAGAAAAAGAATTACAGAGTTTCCTGTTTCATAGTTCTTGTTAAAGTTAAAATCACACGAGGACTTCAAATTTTCATGTAAAGCAATAAAAGTTAAGTTACTTTGAGACTATCTTTGTATCTGTCCTTTCTCCTTCAAACCAGCATGCTTCTGTTGTTAACATTAGTTGAATGAAGTGTGTCTACCTGAATGAAATTATTAACGTGATACTTGCTCAGATATTTTTACCTTAATTTGGAGGATATTATTTCTCTTGTCCTTTTCACTGCCATGTTTCTGAGCTAACACAATAATCATACCTTATAAAATACACATTAGCTTAGAACATCAGAAAGATTTGACAGAGCTCAATTGGCAAGAAGCAGACTGATCTATATATTATGTATAGGAGCTGTTTTTCTCTGACTGACTTCATCGCTTAAATGAGAGATGAGCCTAAGTACCTGAGGATAACTTGGGTAAATGTCAGAGCTGTTGCATTTTTCTCTGTTTTAATGTAAATCAGGATTGCTCCCTCTTTCCTCATGTGATTTAATGCAGTAAATCTTTATAGGAGCTGTCTGAAGATTAATAGCTGTTGTAGAGGAAAGTATGTAATAGATCTTTAAATGATGTTTTTCAGTTATGTATTATTTCATATTTTATTACATAATTGTATATAGCACAACTAATGAAATGTCAATTAAAAATACGGTTGATTTTTGAATATGTAGCTATTGAACATCAATCCATTCTTTTTGTTTCAGCTTGTTAGTGCACCAGGTGTTGCAGAGCTGAAGTGTAAAAGTGGCCTATCTATTATGGTTTCTTTTCATTGCTTAAATTCTTGGTTGGTCCTGTCACGTTGCTGCTTTCATTGAAGATACTTCTTTAGACATAGGTCGAATCTCTCTCTCTATTACTGCATCTGTCTGTGTGGATTTTGAAGACAAACATCTTACAATTGCCCTTATGCAACCTGATGCTGCATTTTCACATTTTTGTCTTGCCACGGATCTGAATCTAGGTTATTCATATAGTGTTTTTATGCTCCTTGAAAGGAAAGCTCCTTGGTGGAGTCAGTTATACATACTCTTTCTAGATGGTTTCTGTTTAGGTGTGGTAGACAAAGGAAGGAAGATGCTTAAGGACTGAAAATCAGGCAAGGGAAGTTAAAGAATTAGAGCTACTTCATTAGCAGAACTCAGAGCCTATTGTGCATGCAGGGAAATAGTGCTGGAAGAATGAGGACCATCTGGAGGCAGGAATGTGAGAAAATAGCAGGTACTGTAAAAATGAGTACTTAATGATTAATATGCAGATATTACTTTTACTACATAGAATGCTGGTTTGGTTACAGATAGGAAGAAGTGAAATGCACAGAAAATAGTTATAAGTCTTTTTAAGTTGCTGGAAAATGTTTTTTCTGTGCCATAAAAAACCCCTAAACCTGGACAAAACTGTATAATAGTAGCAATAGTCTAAGTTAGCTTCTGCAGCCCGTTGCTCAAGTTTAATGCTAAACCTTCATCCTGACACAAAAACTCAATCATTGGACTTTGCCTTTGGAAAGTTCTCATTAAAGAATGTGCAAAGTAGGCTCACTCTTGTTCCTTAAGCCACTAGAAGTTTGTATACAAGTCATAGTAATGCTCCTTTTTATTCTATTGAGTGTACAATTTGCATTCAGTTTTGGAAAAACAGTAATTTCAGAAAGCTAATTCTCCAGTGGTTAGATTACAATTACACTTCCCACTTAGTATATTTTTACAGTTTAAATAACCAGATTCGCATTGTTGTATGTGAGTTTGGAAGATAGGGGTACTAGCAGAGAATAGAACTGAAAAGTTGCTCTTGAGGCATTTTTAGCTTCTGCGTATGATAACAAGGCTTATGAGATGGTGTTTTCTGCATCTCTGTCAACTTCTTCAACCTGATTTTTGAATTTTTTCACAGTGTCGACTGACTTTGATTAAAGACTGAGATCTCAGAGGTAGCTAATTTCCTGCAAGATGACAGAGAACTTTTAAATGCTTGTATTGTGGGCAGCTCTTAGAAGAGAGAACAGATTTCAAAATGTCTCGACTCTAGAAAAGTGCCCATCAGTGAATGTACCTTGTAAGGTACCAAAGTCAATCAACCAGACACACATAAATATATATCTTATCAGCAACCAAATTTCACTAGTTCCATTGCTTACAGAATTAGTAGTATTTGAGAAATCAACAATGCAATGTTTCATCATGAGGGGGTTAAAAATATGTGAAGTTTTTTTTGTAGTTCACATGTTGCTAGAAATTGTAATAGAAGATCTCTCTCTTAAAATGGTTATGTTGAGTCTTCATGAAATATTAATATAAATACTAGGAAAATTAAGTGGAAAATGTGTATGAACCTGATAATATTTGGTGAGGTTGTAGTGTAACTGTAGATAATTCTATATCCAGTCTCTGAGGCAGTTTCTTGTAGGCTGTCCTATCTATTTGCACTTAGATGAAGAAATAAAGTATCAAATGCTTTCCCAATATACTGATGTTGTTTAGAGATGAACAATATTGAGTTTAGTTTTAAGGAAACTTAATAATTGGAAGCAAAAAATGAATGATATTTCAGTCACAATGTTCAGAATATATAGAAAAAGCTGGAATTTTCTCCAGGTTACTTTGTATACATACTTACCATTTAAGCACTCTAATCGTTTTACAAAGAGAAAGGAAATGTGCACGCTCATTTGGACACATTCAAAAGGTGGCATTACATACAGAAAAATGAATACACTTCAGGAATAAGTGCCCTGCATCAATTTTTAAAATAAGTTTCTAAAATCTTGAAATGGTGAATATTAAAGCAGATTTATACACACTGCTTTAGTGGTTTTTAGCAGCTGGCTGAAGTGATACAAACCAATTTTTTTTTTTTTTGTCTGATGCCATTCTGTGTTAAGTGTGCTGTCTCAAGGCTTTCACTGTCAGTTCATTCCCTGTGGCAACAGTTTCTTACGCTTAGGTTATTTTCTTTGAAGGAAATGAACCAGCCTACTTCTCAGTGATAACTAACTATATCTTCTGTTGATCATTGGTAACAGCACCGTGAATTGTAGTATTAAGAATTGCTGGTCCTGAGTGTCATTGCTCAGACAGCAAAAAGCGACGAGTAGTCGGTGGTGTTTAGTCTTGGCCTCTTGCATCGTGCCGTGTGCTCCCCTAGTCCATCTTGAGCCACTCTGAAACCTTTTCATGCCACCTCTAGCTAACAAGAGGATAAATTGACTTACAAATCCTGGTTGCCAAGTGAACGAGGATCTTGCATTTGTTTGCAAGAGATAGAAACCGCTTGTTACTCAGTTTCAGTTCAAATGCACTGTTGCTGTTCCCTTTGCAGTTCAGGTTTTAAATGTCCTGTTGCATTTGCTGGTGACCCGTCATCTTAAAAGGCAATTTAGGATGTTGTAAGTCAATAGTGCAGCTGAGATTCAGATGAGCGCTAGAGCAATGGAATTAGACATCCATGTTTGGCTTGCGTTTCTCTTGTACACAAACATTGGATTAAATTTACACAAGTCAATTTTGAAGGTAAAAGTATTCCCAGAATTTCTGCACCCCACCTGTATATATGGGAATTGTTGGAATTAAGTATTATTTTATTCGTGTTCATAGATTTGTAACGTAAAGTGTTTGCTTAAATATCTGTCTCTTGCCATTTATTGCACTTACAGAGATTAAGCGATGGGGAAACAATGAGATGTGAACATTCCCAGTTACTAGCAAAGCATGCAACAGTTTTTGTGGATAAAACATAACTTGGATTTTTCTGGTATTTCGTAAAAAGCCAGGGTTGTTGAGCAAGTGGAGTTGTTTCTTGGAGCTGCCGTTTACAGATTAGCAAAAGTTCCTTATCTTCAATTAAAAATTAGTCAGTTACTGCATTGGTTTATATTATAGTAAGAGTAATAACATTTCGAGATGGACTTGCATCAAATTTTGCAGTTAACTTAAAGATGACCTATCCTCAAAGACTTGGATAGGATCCTGCAAGGATTTTGTCATTTAAAGATACTGTGTACATAGATCTATCTGGTTTTTAGTGCAGTTTTCATTACCTTAAGTGCCAGAGCCACTTCTGTCAGTTAAACAGTTCTGTCACTTTTAGTTTTGAGTAGGGTTTCTCTGTGCTTTATTGCATTGCTTCTTCCTAAAGCCTTTAGTCAGCTCTTTTAATCTGAGCTTTTCACGATGATGGTTTTGCAGCTTCTTTGGATAGGAACTGTGTTGACATGGGCAAGCTGGTTTTGCAGTGCAAGCCTGTATTTGCTCCACAGTAGTAAGCAAATAATTGCATAATATGGAAAGCATCTTATACTGTAATTTTTTTGTGTGAACTTAAAATTTTCTCCTTTTCTGTGACTGTGACATTTTTTGTCACAAAAGTTGGCAGGGACCAGTAGTCCTCGAAGTGATGAAGCTTAGTGCTTTGGTTTGCTGCTCTGTCTGAACAGGCTTCCAGTATCCATTGTGCATACAGGAATTATATGTCATCAAGCTGACATAGTGATAATACATGCCTTTTGAAATTCTCTCTTTCTATATTGTACATGCCGTGCTTCAGTTGCTGTGGTTTAAAAAAAAAAAATTGTTCTGCGGTATACTTACATGGCTGCATTTTTGAAATGGCTATTTCTTTTTTTTTCCTTTTTTTGTGTGACTATGTGTATGTGTAGGAAGGGAGCCTAGAGAGCTGTGCCTCATAACATAATGTATCTGAATTCCCCTGACTTCCCTTATTTCTCAACATTAATTGTCAGAGTTTATTTGGAAAGAGCTACCAAAACCCAAGAATTATAGACAACACAACTGAGATTGAAAATGAAACTTTTCTGTCAGTCGTGGGGCTCTGACCACGCTCGAGTGAAATTATGTGATAGTTTTCTTAATATAAACCTTAGAATGTGTGTTGGTAGGCAGTATGTTAGTGCTGAAATTCTGAGACAATTAGATTTTGTTTCTTTTATATAAATATCCTTAACATAAGATGGTTGGTTAAAAGTTGAGAACATGTAAAATATTTGTGGAAATCAAATGATCTTTGATAGAGCTGGGATGATTCAGTTCTTGGGAAAGGCAACTGCCGCCTTAATCCATAATACAAAAAGACGAATAATTTGCAAAAGAAGTCATAATGAATGTTCATTTAATTAGTTTTGTGGAGGAACAAAATATAGGAAAAAAACATTGACATTAAAAAAGAAAAAGTATGATTTTAAATTAAGCTTTAAATGAGAATTACAGTATTGATAAGTTGAACAAAAGCAACTGTCTAAGGAAGATTCAAAAAGCAATGTGTACAGTTTATCAAAGTAAAATAGCTTTATGCAAACATGTGTTTTGACAAATTATTTGAAGTGAGCATTATTAATGCTTTTTTGAATTGAGTAATGTACAAGCCTTTATCTAGGAGTTAATACATCACCTGGAAAAAGGACCCAATAATCTCCATGCAGTTTTTGACAATATGAATGTAATTGCAGAAAGAGTAAAACGTAACCTTAAAAATTAAGTCAGGGAGCTTACAAGAAAAATTAAACAACTAGAAAATAAAGGGATTAGCAGAAGGGAAGAACTTAAATACATAGGAATGGAAATAATTAATTTGGCTAACATTAGGTTGCTCGTTATATTAGTTTTATATTAATATGAGATTATTATGTACTGATTAGTACATGCACTTTATTTATTTTTTAAAAAGAAATCTGATCTGAAGGAGTTTTAATGACCTTATGTCCTGATTTATTGCCTGTTGTATTCCTTTAAATGTGCAAATATATGAGCAGTCTGATGCAAGCCTGCAGTTAAGTTCTTGAGAAAACAATTTGTTAAACTAAAGAAGACATTTTAGTGGTTCATTTTTAAAATACAGGGACAAGTTAGCACATGGTACCAGTTTATTCTTAAGCCAGTAAAACTTTGAATTTATCTTTCGAGCCTGAATGTTTCAGTGTGGAGTGTACGGCAGAATTCTGTTCTATGTGCAAGAGTTATTAAAAGTATGCTCAGGATTTCTGATAAATTTAGAGCAAAGTCATGCCTAACTCATGCATGTCAGTAAGGTCAAATTTTATCCATGATGTCAAAATCTAGATTCTCTGGATCACAAAGGAGAAAAGATTCTTTCATCTATGTGATGGGCTTAAAAGTTCTTATGAGATCGTTCTGCTTCCAAAGAGGGGAGCAGGAGGGCAAAGAGTATCAATAATTCAGTGTGATTACTCAAGAAGCAATTCCTTTTGTTAGGGAGGTGCGATACTTTTTTTTTTTAATTTCTGTAAAGTAGATACAATTTGTATTTCTCAAATGTTGTATTACAATCAGCCTATCAAAACATACTGAAGAACATAAGTATGTAACAACACTTGCAGTCCTGGTCCTTACAGTTTTGTTCCATTTTTTTTTAAGATATAAACCTCGTCCGTGTTTGTTATGTGAAAGGAGAGTCCAGACATGTCTCCTACATAGTCCTATGGATGACATGTTCAGGTGAAGCATCTCAGTTTGCATCCCTAATTTAAAAATAAATTTTGCCAACTCAAAATCAAATTCCCGATAATATGGATAATTAAGTTCCTGGCTGCAGATGACAAGTACTCAGCTAAAACTAGACATCTGTGAACATAACATATCTGAAATACAGGCATAGTAAAAGGAAGAAATGAAATAACAGCTGCCCTGTGTAATAGAAGAGAAGGTAGCTTGAACTCTTGAAAGCAGGAGATATGTGAAATAGTTATTGATGTGAATGAGTAATTGATTGATCAGGTAATAACTATCCTAATTTAAACCTGACAAGGAAATTGATAGCTGATATTCTTAAATATCCTCTAATGAGGCAGAAGGGGGACAAAAGAAATGCTAGAGTTGTGTGAATATGGTATGAGAGTTGCTTTGATAAACAAATGCAATATGGAATGACTGGGAAACAATAAGAGATGATAAAAGGTACAATTTTCTAGTCATTTTTCAGACTATAAGCATTATGTCTAGCATGTACAATGGAGGAAAATGAGGGAAATTACTGAAGCTAGGAAAACATGGCATTATCCTTTGTTTGCAGTGAGTTTTCATGTGCCCCACGTTGTTATTACATCCTAATTATTTTAAATGAGCTCTATAAAAGCGTTATATCATTCCTAAATTTCTTGGGAACTTTAAGCATCTGGGTTCTGTGAATTTTTTGTCATGTTTTTGTTTCTTTTTCTCAGATCAGATATGTGGGATTTGCAAATAATTAATAGATTTAACACATTTAACAATGTCAGTATGTACTTTCCACTTCTAGGTAAGTTCTTGCATAGATCCCACTGTGCATGTGGAAGCGGTCATAAAAAAAAAAAAAAAACACAACAAACTAAATCCACAGATTATTTTCTTTCACTTATATTATTGTTGGTGTACTTTAAAAATACCTAATTGAACGCAGAAAAAGAAAGATGTAAGTTACTGGTTTTTGCAATGGTCTAATATATGCTTGTAGTTTGGTCATTTGCTCTCCTAGGCAATTAAAAATGCTTTATTCCCAGTATTCTAAGGGAAGACATCAGAAAAATTTCAGCGAAGGACCAGACTATGTGGATTCCCCCTACGTGTGGGGAAATAAATTTATGGCTTGCAATAATTGTGATAATGATTGTACTCAAGTAACTAAGGAACCCTTTACTGATCATGTTAATTATTAACAACTACTGAAGATGTGTTCTAAAAATGTTCATAAAATTAGTCTATCGTACCAACTTTCTGTTTTCTGGATTTTTTTAATGAAGATAATTTAAAGGAATGTTCAAGTTAAACCCAAATATAATTTGAATTACTATAAAAATTAAGTACTCTGTTGCATGACTTTAGAACTAAAGAGTCAGTACTGCATCAGAATTGGTGCATAGATGGCAAAATGAAGAACAGCAGACCTAATTAAGATGATCCTTTCTCCCATGCTCCCATGTGGTTAGAATATATTTTTTTTTTCCCCAATATAAATTCTACTTGCTTGAAATTGAAGTTTTGTGTGTTTCCAAAATGAACCAAAGCTAAACTGTGTTTTTCTAAGATAGAATATTTAGCATGTTATCACTATAATTTTTTGTAGCTATTGCTTTGGAAAAATGAGAATTTTGAGTGGTTCTTTTAAGGGTACTCCACTGGGGCTTAACATAATTAAGAAACATCACTGTGATACAGATAACTTTGTTATAATAGTGGCCATTATGGAAGTAGAGTACGCTAAAAATAAAGTAGTTAAGCTTTAACCTTATGTTTGTAGTAGAAAGAATAAATAGCATGGAGGTAGTATGTATACATAGTATTTTGAAAAATTACT
Source organism: Cariama cristata (assembly GCF_000690535.1). Classification (NCBI taxonomy): domain Eukaryota; kingdom Metazoa; phylum Chordata; class Aves; order Cariamiformes; family Cariamidae; genus Cariama; species Cariama cristata. The sequence goes on along the minus strand of NW_009606724.1, from coordinate 13,193 downwards.
TAATAATCATGAAAATATGCTCTGATGGCAAAGGTACTGAAGATTTTTATGTGTGTCACAGAACTTTATAATTTGGATTGAGAAAGGCTTACTATTTTTAGAGGTTTTATATAGAAATTTGTGCGCAAGAAGTATGAGTGGTTACTGATACATTGAGGAGGACTATTATTCGAACTGCTCCATAGAGCGGTGAGTTTCTACTGTGCTGACTTGCATATGGTCTGTGGATATTCAGAAGTAAATGGGGAGTAATTGCAGTGTGCATGCAGAAGTCTTTGTAGGATTTGAACCTGAAGTGTTTTCTTAGGTCAGGAAAAACACCTGGCAGATAAAGTACTGTTAAGATACTGTTGAAAACTTACAGAGTAGGCTCTTTATACTTCAGTTTAGATTTCTAGGATTCTTGTACTGATAAAGTGATATTGAATATATCTAGGGGCTGTCAATTCTGAGCATAAAGCCAGCTGATACCTTTCCAACCAGCTGCCATTTTCAGAACTGCTGGGTAGACAAATATCCTTTGACTCTTGCCCCATTTCAGAATCTTGTATACAAGCTTCAAGATGCCTCTGCCAACTTAAAAACAAGAGTGTAGCCTTCTCATAAGGTTATGTATTACTGTGAGAAAGATCACCATTGCTGTCACTATTATTTTCTCCTTTTCTCTGTCTTTTTTTCAGTTGCTCATGTATTTATAGAAACATTTTTTTATTGTCTTTCACAGCAGTAGACAGAGTAAGTTCTAGTTGGGCTTTGGCCCTTCTAATTTTCTCCCTGCATAACCTCACGACATCTTTGTAGCCCTCCTGAGTTGCCTACCCCTTCTTCCAAAGGTCATAAACTCTTTTTTTTCCTGAGATCAAGACAAAGCTCTCTGTTCAGCCAGGCCGGTTATCTTCCCTGCAGTCTTGTCTTTCAGCACATGGGGATGGCCTGCTCCTGCGCCTTTAAGATTTCCTTCTCGAAGAATGTCCAGCCTTCCTGGATCCCTTTGCCATTCAGGACTGCCTCCCAAGGGACTCTGTCAGCCAGGCTTCTAAACCCACCAAAGTCTGCCCTCCACAAGTCCATGTTAGCAGTTCTGCTGACTCTCCTCCTTACTCCTCCGAGAACTGGAAATTAATTTCATGATCACTCTTGCCCAAGACAGCCTCAAACCATCACATCTCCCACAAGACCTTCTCTGTTCACAAACAGCAGGTCCAGCAGGTGCCTTCCCTAGCTGGATCCCTCACCAGCTGTGTCAGGAAGTTATCTTAGACACATTTCAGGAACCTTCTAGATTGTTTCCTCTCTGCTGTATTTCCAACAGACATCTGCTAAGTTGAAGACCCCCAAGAGAACAAGGGCTAGCGATTGTGAGACTTCCCCCAACTCCTTATAAAATATTTCATCTGCCTCTTCATCCTGGTTGAGGGGTCTATAACCGTGATGCCTGCCTTGTTGGCCTTCCCCCTGATTCTTACCCATAAACACTCAACCCTTTCATCACCATCGTTAAGCTCTAGACAATCAAAACTCCCCCTAACGTACAGGGCTACCCCACCACCTCTCCTTCCTTGCCTATCTCTTCTGAAGAGATTGTAGCCATCCATTGCAGCACTCCAGTTGTGTGAGTCATCCCACTGTGTTTCTGTGATGGGAACTATATCATAGTTTTCCCACTGCACAATGGCAGGGAAGAGCTAGTAAGTTTTATTTACTCCTATGGTTATGGAGCATCAGTTTTGTTATCACTGCTTTAACTCAGCCCTGTAAGTGCAAGGGAAGGGTATTATTGTAACATGAGTTGTACTTGAGTAGTATACGATATATGTGAATTTTAATAGAAATACTCAAGCAAGAGAAAAAGAGGATGCTCTTAGAAGAGTGAAGTAACTCAAGCAATGAAACACATGTTCAAATATGCACATCACTGGGAGTTATATGAATGAGGAAAAAAATATGGTGATATATCAGTTACTTCCGTCAGCTCTTGGTCTGAAATAATTTTCTTTTATCAATGCATTTTTTTCAGAGATAATGACATCTCTTGAACCAATCGGTTCCTATTGCCAGTAGCACTTAGCTCCTGTTAGCACTCTGTGAAACCATCAGATCAAGTGAATTAATCTGTGACGTGCACAGTAAAGAACAGCAGTATTTATCATCTCTAAGGTCATCCCTCACAGCAGCTTTCTCAAAGCAGCAGTCCCTTCTCATAGCAGGACTTTTCACTAAATAAATGACCTTGATGGCCCATATGTTCCTCCTTTATTTCAGATGTGTAGATTTCAGAGCACATAATAATAAGGATTGTACGGAAGCAGCATTGAAAAATATTATGGTAGTGATGGCATAGCAGAACAGACTGCTAAGAATAGCTGGGAGGTGGGGGGTTTTGGTTTGGTTTGGTTTTTACATTTGGAGTGGAATGTCCTGTTGGAACATGAAATTTTGGAACTAGAGGTCAGAAAATTCAGGCCACAGATAAAATGATGTATCTTCCAGAACTGCCACAGTTGGAAGAAAAAAAAATTCTGGATATGGTAGAAAACACTGTAGGTAGGTTAGCTGGCTTTGAAGGAAGCTAATGTACTCGAATTCCTGAAAATAATGTCAACTCTGCCTATTTAATTAGTTTTCATTGACTTGAAAAGACCATGAATTTACCATCTACCCACTAGGAAAATTTTATATTCTTTTTGCTCAACTTTGTAGCTGGGGAGCTTTTGACAGCAGAGGGTGAGGGATGTTTATTTACTTAAAGAATTTTTATCCTTGGGTCTTAATGTGATGACGCTGTCAGTCTATCCCTGTTTTCCCTGCTTCTGCCCTTCCGTTCCTGTCCCCATTCACTTTTAAACCTCAGACTGACTTCTTCCAAATTTGACAAAAGAGTGAATGTTCTAAAGACAGACAAATTCTACCAGGCTATAGAACGGACAATCCTATAAGCTTGAGGGAAGACAAGCCCATAGCTGGAAAATGGGAAATTTATCAGAACTTTCCTGGATATTCTCTCTTTTTCTTCGTACGGATTTTGTTTGGGTGGACCTTTTAAGGCATGCTTTCTATGGCGGAGGTTTCAGACATGTGGCAGCACTGTGTCTGAGGTCATGATTGCCCAAGGTCAGCATCCTGTAGCCTGCAGGCACGCATAGCTGGTTTGCAACCTGCAAGAAGGTATACTGCACGAAGATACTTGCAAACCAAGAACAAGTCTAAGGGGTTGGAAGTATGTGTACCAGCAGTTTGGAGGAGGGGGGGAAATATTGAAACCATGCCACGTTCTATACATGCAGTGTCTATTTCTTCTGGATGATGGTGTGGTAGAAAGGCTCCCTTATCTACAAGAGCACTGGAATGAAGCCTGTTTTCCTGGATTACAAGCCCTCGTTGGATTTCTGTGTCG
>NW_009606724.1:8224-9768 GCF_000690535.1 Cariama cristata | reverse complement strand
GTCGGTCCTCCCCCCCCCCCCGCCCCTTTTTTCTCTTGTGGTTGGAGCATTTATAGTTTTCTTCTCAAAGGAAATGCCTGATTTTTCTTAAAGGGAAAAGAAGAATCAAGTCTAATGTGATTATCATCATAGGAAAATCTTTGATTGTAAAAGTGTTCAGTACTATTTATGCTTAACGGTCTGCTTCTTTTAATGATTTCCTTTTAAAAAAAAAATTGATAAAAAGAATAATAAAAAAACACCTGCATGAGTGTGCATAAGTTTCAAAGACAGAAATCAAACTATATTGTGATTTATTTATGTCTTCTATATTGCAGATGATTCAGTTGTAATGTAGCTAACGTTAAAACTATGCTTTTTGATAGAAAGTTTAACATTTGAAATACAAGGTCAGAAGGGGAAAAAAAAAAAAGAAAAATCTGAGGTAAAATTACTGTTGTTTTAAAGATTCTTTTTATGCCTTTGGCCTGTTACAGCAGGACTTTGGTACAGTGAGAGTGAGTAATGGACTTCTTCAGCATCTGTTATGCCTATGCTTTTTCCTTACACATCTCACGTACAGTGTCAGTATCTGATTGTACATATTCCTTACCTTGCATGCTTGATTTCAGTCTGGTGTCTAAAATAGGTGTTTAGTCTTTGTACTTATTTAGTCCTCCTTACCCAGGAAAAGTTTCGTTGTTTGTATAGTTGCTCTTTTTATACCAACGAGGAATGCAGTCTGCAGCTGTTATGGAGAACTCTTGTATCTCATTGCTTAATGCACATCTGTGAATACAGGCGAGACTCACAGAGCTGATAACTCTTTTGGCTGGTAATGATATCTTATATGATTGTTTTTATAGGAATACCTATCTATCTAATGATTTAATTATATTTTTGGTCAGCGTCTATGAGTCAAGTGATTTGCTACTCTAATGTCAAACATTTGAATACTCGTTCAGTACCTTCTAAGTAGATAATGTCAAAGTACCAGACTTGTAATCAAGCTAAATTGAACAAATTATCAAAATCAAAATGCTCTGAAGTCACTCTGTCAAGGGACACTTACAATTCAGGGCTTTTTTTAAAAAAAAAGAAGAAAAAAGGAAAAAACCCAACACAATTTGAACTGTGCCAATTTTTATGGTATAGCCTTTAAACAACACATTGCATTTGTATGTGTTTTGTTTCATTCCTGTGTTTGGGTCTTTTGTTTGGTTGTTGGGTTTTTTTTGTTTGTTTTTGTTTTTTTTTAAAGACTAACAATCTCTGACATTTATAAGCTTTTTATCAGGGCTCTTAACAGGTTCATGGTGGTTTGACTGTTGCCTTTTCCAGGCCTGTGTTTTCACACCCAGTTGCCAAGTGAACAGAGATGAGAAATAATATAAAATAAATGATTCCTTCATTTGTAATTCTCTTTGGCTCTCATATTTCAATGACGTGAAACACTATGGCCTTTAGTATAGCTGTAGCCTGAATTTAACAAAGTATTCAAGTAGGTGCTTTAAACCTGGTGGAGATGGCTGTATTCTGCAAAACTGAAATATGGTCTTGGGTTT
>NW_009606724.1:0-8193 GCF_000690535.1 Cariama cristata | reverse complement strand
CAGGATGTTACTCTGTTCATGAGTTAACTGTTGTTTGTATGCTGAATAGAGTTTGATATAAAGACTGGCAGTAATTATAGTTCTAATAAATGGATATATGGTTTTCAGTGGGCTGATGCTGTATGGGTAAATAATAATGAAAACAAATTGAGAAAGAATAGTACCTCAACGGTTGCAGTCACTGTCATAGTTAAAGGAACCAAATGGAGCTTATTTATTTTGTGAGAACTTGAGAAGGGATGATGCTGTCAAAGTATTCCCTTTCCCTAGGCGAAGTTGGCCTTTAAGTAGTCTTTAGGTTGTCTTCTCCCAGTTAAGGAGTAACAATATCAAATGATTCCTGGCTCCTTGTATCTTTACAGAGATAAAATCAGCACTATGCACTGTTTCGAAACACATCTACCTTTGCTGAGCTGCTGCAGTATGTCTTAACACCGTTGATAAGCCTAGATATAATTGACTTCTGTCGCGTTTCTGCTGTTTTGTGAGTTTGAATTAACAAATGTTCATATAACCTCAGTATTGACTTCTCATAGATGAAGTTTTGCAACAAAGGCGGCACCAAGTGCCTGGTCAAATGGAAAGAATGGTTAAATAAAGGAAAAAGCATGTAGGTAGCAGGCCTAAATCAAGTAGTAGCTGCTGATTTTTTTAAGAGACTGATCAACAGAATCTGATTTTTGACCTACCTCTGCTGAGGAAGGCAAATGGAAATCCTCATGATGTAAGTGTCAAGTAGTGATGACATTGAAACTAAAAACTATCTGAAAAACTAACTCTTTTACTATCAACTAGAAACTGGTTAGTGAGTTAAGTGAGCAAAATCTTCATCATTTCTGTTAAATTTTACAAACTGGCCAATCCATGTATCTTGCTGAACTTATTTTAAAAATAAGTTGAGACAAACGCACTTTCCCAGAAAAGTTCAAGACTACTACAGGAAATAAAATAGCTTCTGTTTGAGCTGCATGGAAAAGAATTCACCCTCACCCTTCTCATCAGGCATTTGCACCAGTACACATGCAAAATGACTGGGTGAATTACTAAGCAAAAGGACATGAAGTCCTGCATTTGGAGTAATATTTCTTTTTTTGGTGAAAATTTTCTTCTACCTTACAGGAAGACATTAGTTTCCCAGTTTCCAATGCTGGACACGCATAGTCATGGACTCCCAGGAACCCATGAGTGCCAGATTTCGAACTCTGTTCTCTGAAAGCAGAACAGATAATCTGGTCTGCTGTTTTTTGGGAGAAGCATATGCACAGCACAAAACCCAGAATGTTATATCATGCCCCGGGAAGCACAAAGTCTTCATTGACCATATGGCCCTCTGGGGACTTGACTGTTTTCTTTTTGATTACATATACTACTACACTGCTTATCACACCATAAATTAACCTACCTTTTCTGAAACTCTTCCAACTCTGTTCCTAGATTGAAGAAGAGTTCTGATAAGGATATGTATTTTGTAATTCCTGCTTCCTTCCATGATTCTGAGCACCTTCTTTCTCCCGGTGCTAGTCATTCTTATATAGTGACGTACTTCCTTCCTGGCAACAGTGGCTCCTGTTAGCATTAATAATTTACCTGGGGCAGTTGCTCTGAAGATACGTGGTTGTTTGAATGTGACTTTGGAAGCTTGTTTTACCTCATGACTCAAGAACCAAAGAGCATCTCTTACTTATCCTGAGAGAAAGGGAAAGGTACTTAGCCTGGTGTTTAGCTTGAGTCTGATGTCAGTCAGTATATAGGTTCTTCTGCTGGGTATTTCTGTTAATGAACCTCTTGCTGTTCTTGAAGACTGTTGAGAGACTGTCAGCGTGCCAATTCACTTGCCTGCAAACAGAATATTGTTGGTTAATGAGCTACCTGCTGTAATCTCACTCTCTCAGCGCTGCTACCATTGTTTTCTGTAAGACAACACAGTATAGGAGCCTGTGACCCAATGCTACAGCCTGGGAATGTCTGGATGGCAAGAGGGGCCAAAGTCATTGAAGTTTACCCAACATTGTGTATCGGTGGCATCCTGTAGTCTGGGTCAGGTGACACATTGTGCCTCAGTTTCTGTATTGAGGCAGATCTCTCACTTGCATGAAAAAAGTCAGTCTTTAACATATGACTATAGATTTCAGAATGGCCTGAATTAATCTGTACTTTTTAAATACGAAGCTCTACCAAAAACCCAAAATGTTATTGGAGATTTAGCCTCTGAATTGCCAGTCTTCCTTTATGACTTTCTTATTTGCTTTACCCTGAAACCAGCTTGCCATTCTCATTTGTCTTGCTGGGCCATTTGTGTCCCAAGGTCAGACACCCTGCAACATGAGTGCCACGCGACTTCATCTAGTTTCTGGGGTGTGGCAGAGCAGAATGAGGCCCTCCATTTGGCTCAGCCAGCTGCTCCTGCTCTCCCTGCCATTCAGCCACTTGGCAAACTTGCACTAGAAAACTGTCTTTTGAAATCTACAGCCATACACTGCATAGGCTGCTATGTTTGTCAAAGCTTATAGAGCAATGTTACATATCCAAAGAAAAATCAACATTATTTTTAAAGCACTAGTAACTAGGAGATGCTCCTTTTCTAAAACACCACTTGCTCAGGGGCATCCTTATCCTTTTTTCTTGACTCAAGCAGTTGTTGTGTTCAGGGTATATTGTCTCTTCCCAAGCTTTCGTCCTTTCCTGTGTGAATTCAAAGATGACCTAAGTTAAGGTAGTGTTGATTGCTCATGCTCTGGGAAAACATGTTAGATTTTAAAACTGAGGATAGTATTCTTCCCTAAACTGCCATTTGGATAGACCAACTTACCTTCTCCAAGTCCTTTAATGAGATATGCATTGTATTATTTTTTTTTTAATGCAAGAAACAGTGAAGGAATAACTTCTGTGTCGCAATTAGAAATACAGTTATACTTGCTATTGTGACATTGGAAGGAGAAGTGTCAGTATTGCTTACGTAATAAAAATTGGCAGCCGTTCTGTTGCTGTATTTTAAGTCTGTTTTACTTTAAGTCAAACTGAAAATAAAATTGAGGTATTTTCCTACACATATCCAAATTTCCTACAAATATGAAGATGAAACTTCAACTGAATTTCAATGGCCTCACGCTTAAATTTTTTTGTTTTGTTTTTTCTTTGAAAGGGAAGGTTTGGTCCATTCTTTCTAATTAAAATTACTTTAAAAGAAAAAGAAAAAAAAGCGTACTTTAAAGGATTAAGTTTCTGGGAAGAACATAGACTAACATCTTGTATTCAAATAAACTGATTTTCTAAGGGCCATGAGCTTTCTCATTAAGAATTACATTAATTTATCAACTTTATTTCATCAGTTGCCACTCTGTGTCTAAGATTCTCTCATTCTTTTAAAATACCTGCGTGTATGTGAAGGTTTGCCTGCATAGTTACTTTGTATGCATAGTCACGTAATTTTGTGAGTAATAACTTTACATAGAAATATTCAAGAGAATTTTCTTTATTCTTTCTGGAGCATTACAATCAAATGTGCTCAAGTTAATATTTGTGTATCATGCATTTTCTCATACCTGCAAAGATTATTTCTACTGTCTTTTTCCAAAACTAATTTCAGGCAACTTGGGTTCTCTTGGCAGACAGAATGACCTTATTTTGGATCCTTCCAGGTATACGTATATAAAAAGAAAATAGTGGGTATTATTGTAGAAACAAGCTCATTTTTGATCCTAAAAAAAGTTACTGTATATGCTGAATGAAGATTGACTAGTATGGTAGTGTCTCTTTAAGGTTATTGCGAAGAGTAAGAATGTATGAAAATGATTCACCAGGGCTGCCGCATGTCTCCAGGTTCCTATAACACGGAGATGATCTCAATCTGCCTTCATGCTGTTAAAATGATGCATAAGCCTACCAGCATTCTCAAATGATGGAGTATTATTGCAGCCTCTTAAAAGTTGGGCACTGAGATAATTTGGCTGATGTTGGAGAAAGAATGTACCATAACCCCTGTGGCTCAACTTTCATTGAATAAATATGGCATGCTGCTGCTTTTGTTCTCCTTGTGTATGGAAGAACAATTAACATGTCAAAAAAGAAGAATCACAGAATGTTCTGGCTCCTTCCTGTAAAAGTGCAATTCCACACTGAGCTGTGTTTTTGAAGTTATTGAGCAAGATTCAAGGTTTTATCTCCAAAATATCAGAGGTAGTCAGTCTTATGCTTCTTATGGAGAGATACGTTACGGAAGTTGGAAGAACTAATGAATAGCATATTACTTTAGCACCCATCGTATGTTTTAAGAATAGGACAATTTTTTATTGCTAGATGTAAACAGGATCTGCAAATATGACTACAGCAGCAGAGTTGCAAAAAAGTGGGTTTTGTGTAGAGGTAGAAGATGGCTATGATCATAGTTTCCTTTTGTTTTAATTAAATAAAAATAAGCTTCATCAGCTGACCACAATAATTCATTGTGGGGATTTGTAGATAAGCTGAGGATTTCCATTCTTCTCTTTGACTGTAGGAGAGATACTATGAGAGATACTAAAATCTTTTTAAGACTTGATTACAGATTACATACTTTCAGGCTTTTGGCAGTTATGACCTTAGCTGTTTTTTTAAATTAGGAAATTATGCCTTCTTTCTGTGTTTTCTCTTTTTTCTTTTTTCTTTTTTCTTTTTTTTTTTTTTTGTTAGTCCCTTCCCCTTATTGTTGAGTAAACTTTGCTTATGTGTCCAGCAGTATAAAAGCACTATGGTGAAATGAAACCATTTACAGTTTCTAGAGAAGCTTGATCTTCCTAGTTCATAGTCTGAAATTTGCATGAGAGAAGCTGTGAAGAGCAGATTCATTAGGTGTTTCTGTTGAAAAACTGTTGTTAATTTTTGGGTGGATGTTTCTGACTCTGGAAAAGTTTTGCGTTTTTGATGATGTTATGGAAACTTAAATTCAGTGTAACACAAAATCAATAGAAAGCAACTTTTATGATTTCTAATTTTCTAAGTGAAAATGAACAGTTCTTCTCAGGGTTGTTTGGATTTTATTCTGTCTCAACCAGATACAGCTTGCTAATATCAAACTAGTGATTGGAAGCTAAGTGGTAAGCAAGCATAGCTTCATATTAATATATGTTTTGCAGAAGGTAAGTGAGTTAGCCTGGTTTTCATGATTCTTGCTTCCTTAAAGCAATTTGGAAATTAAACAGTTGTATAATGCCATAATGCCCTATTTTGTGAAAAATAGGAAATTAAAATATTAAAATTTGCAAAAAGGCAGTAGTAGGTCACCGTTACTAAATATTTGTTGCGTCTTTAAGTAATCAATGCAAAATGCTGACAATATCTAATTTAGCAGAACAGCAGTCTCATAACACAATATTTCAAGTACGGTTTGTGTAACTTTGTAGCATACTCTTTTCTTTGATAACATCTCTTTGTCTTGAAGCATACTTTCTAAATCATTTAGCAGTTCAAAGACAGTTTTCTTCTGAAATACGTAAGATGTTTTTTACCTTTGTTTCTACTTATGGTTAACAGGACAACTCTGAGAATCGTAATTTCAATGAATCAGAACATGAATTTTAACACTAAGATGATTGCATCTATCTTGAGAAAGGCTTATTACTTTTTAAGGGTTTTCTTAGTGCAAGTGCAGCATATAGGTGACTTCAAGTTGCCTTTGTTTGGGGCTGTATGTTGTGTCTTGCTAGTGGTGAAGCTGAAGTGCTTAGTACCATGAAAAGAGCGAGAGATAAGCATGTCCTTAGTTTATATTGTGTTGTCACTGAAAAAACCCAAGATAAATATGTACCTTTGTTCTGATAAGTAAGTGTCTATAACATGTACTCAATCTTTAGCCTGACTGCTGGAATGTATCCTGCTTATTAGGTCTTACCCTTTCTCTGGCCTGAGAGCAATTCTGAAATCCAGTAGTTTTGCCTAAGATGAATTGGGTAATTATAAATACCATAACTTCTGGTTTGTATGGAAATATTTCCCATTGTACCCTGTTTCAGCCTGAGGAAGAATATGAGATGATGTAATCATGCTGGATTAAAAAAAAATTACTTCATCTTCTTTTAGTAATGTCCCTTTCTGCATCACGTGCATGGCAAAATTCAGGTTCTGGAGTCTTCAAAAAAAATGTTTGGAGATACTGTGATCAAACGCTGTAGATCCACTGCTGCATCAACCACCTTGTATCCAGATGGGTATACGTTAAGACTGAGATGCAGTGCTCCAGAACAGCTTCATGTTTCCCCTGTGTCCTGCTGTACTAATTGTTTCGGCAGTTCATAGTGATCATGTACTTTTTTTGTTTGCTTAGCAGTTTTTGACAGTCCTGGTAGGTTCATGCCACTTGTCCAAACTGTTCTTCTGAAACTTGGTTTGAAAACTCCCAACCTCAGAACTCTGCCTCAAAATGTTGTGCTTTGCAAGAATCAAGGTTTTGCCTTTTAATTTCTAGAAGAATGTGGATTCCTAAGAGCTTCCTCTAAAGTCTTATCACAAAGTTCTGCCTCACTGGATTTCTTGACTTATGTATTTCCCACCCTTGATTGCTTGGAGGGCAAATCTTGCAGCTGCTGGAAGTGATTGGTTTCTAAATATAGGGAAATCTTGCTGCAGGAAATTTTGAGACAGATCTGATAAAAGGTGAAAAACTCCTCTCTGTTATCAGAAAGCAGTGATTGAAGGTCAATTTTATGTAGACTTCTGTAATTTATCTAGCTGCTACAACTTAGATGAAAGATTAAATTTACTCTTTTCTGCATAGATCTCAAGTAATCAGTCTTTGGGTGAGGAATTAGACTAGATTTGCAGAGTTAGTATTTATCTTTTCTTCACCCTTGATTAAGGTGGACTGCTAAGTAGCACTGTAATTCCTCTGTGGTTCAAACAGTGAGTAAGACTAGTGATGACGCTTTTCCATTTTCCCTGTAAGATCTTGCATAGTTGCATGTCACCTGGCGCTCCCTTTTAGGGTGGATCCCTTTGTCATCTGTTCTCATTCTCCACAAAACTTTAACTCTGCATGAGTCAGTAATATCCAACTTTCTCCTCAGTGTGCTTTTTCCCCTCAGTTGAAGTCACTGCCCTTGCAGCACATGTCTGTGGGGCTAACATTGCAGAAATGTTTAGTTAAGTGTGAAATCATTACCCCGATGGGTAATTTGACGATCTGTTGTGGCGGGATAAAATCTTCTGCGCTAGCCCCGGTGGCTATGTTACATCATGTGAAACATGCCCTTCATGCTGCTGCTGCTTCTCCATGTTTCAGAGGTCTTGTTTTGCAAGTGAGAGACACACTATTTATTCACAAAGAATAGATCAGAATTAAACTGACGTGGTTTATATATAGAAAACCACAACAATCAGGAGTTACTTTAGCCATGTCACAGCTTGGAAGCTTGATTACAATTATTCTGTACTTAACCATGAAACGTCATCCCATTATTTTTCTTGTATGATGGAAACAAAAATAAATCCATGAGTAACTAAATATACAAGGATAGAAAAATGTTCAAAAATAAGCTTATTGTATGAGGACGAGAACCTTCTCATTCCTGGGCACAGGAACTATAAAAGCAGTATTTTCTTCTGTTCCCCACTTTAAGGGACACTTGGAACAGTTCACGTCCAGACTTTCAAACACAGACTCTTGAATTAGGAGCTTTGAAGCAGCTCACTATAATGGATCAGTGCAAATTAACCACTTTCTGGTAAAATATAGCATAAAGCTTAATTGAAGGGTTTAGAATATAATGTAGTCTGAATTGGTGCTCAGGACATTTTTAATGTGTGTGGCCTTATGAAAGGTAGCTTTAATCAGCAAGAGGTGTCAACTCTCTGGAAGATGACTAGGATGCAAACTAGATGAGAATTATGGTGAGCACTGGGGAGTTGCTACTGTAACAAAAGCAGAGAACCGAGGCACAGGATTGGCTTTTGGTTTGAATGTTAAAGGTTGAAATTTGCTATCATTTAATTAGAAATTAGCTTTAAAAACTCTGATACCTGTGATCTATGTGTTGCTACTGAGGACGAGTAAAGTCAAGTTTAAAAAAAAATAAAAATTGGAATGTTTTATGAGACTTGGAGAATATTTTGATCCTTCACTAAATTGTTTGCTTCCTGTCTTTTAAATGTGATTTTCTTTCTGAAGGATAGAGCAGGCTATTTCATACTGTAACTTAAATGTTAATTCTTTTATTTTTAATA
>NW_009606723.1:26167-32023 GCF_000690535.1 Cariama cristata | reverse complement strand
AAAACACCACGTTGTGCCTTCGAGATCGAGTATTTGCTTGGTTTTTGCTTACAGAAGGAAGAAAAAAGGAAAAATACATCATTTTGGGGGGCTGAGGGGAATTCACGACGTTTTCTCACCACCACCTCCCATTTGTAACAGCTGCAATTACATAGAGGGAGAAAATACACTTTTCCAGATGAAACAGACAAGATACTGTGTGTGTGATAAATATAAAATGTCTCATTTGTATATTCAAAAGAAAAAACCCAAACAACTAAGTTAAAGAACGTTTAAGCATTTGTTAAAATTACACTCCCCCCCACACATTTTTCAGCTTTCTGTTCCATGGCTGATGTTACAGAGCCACTCTCCCTGTTCACCAGTGGAGGTTTCTGTTCTCATGCAGCTAGTCTGCTTCACTGCCAAACCTCTTGAAATATAGCCCTGAAAGGAAGATGGTGGATATTCTGTGCAGTGAATCATTTTACTTTAGATGTATAATAGGCGCTTTTTTTTTCTTCTGCAATCATATGATTAGAACAGGAGGTCTCGGGGTAAAGCACTTTAATCCTGTACTGTGAAACTCACCTGCAAGTGCTAACTTTGGACTACATCTGACACTCCTGATTTCTGAGCTGTTTCTGAGTCTCTGCTATTAATTACCATTACACAACAGAAATGTTTCATTCACCATGTCTGAATATGAAGCAGATATCAACAAGAACCTGAGGCTGAAGGTTGGTAATATTCAGTGCTGGAGAGACGGGAATTTTTGATTTACATATCAACATAAAATCAGGGGCGGAATAGTACCACATTTCCATGGGACTGTTAGAATAGCACACCCAAAGAATTCAAGCTATGCCAATATATCTAGCTTTTGTTCTCTGATCTGGTGTATGCACTAATAATCAGGGAACGCTCATTCTGGGCCTAGAGTACCATCATGCCATGAGTAGTGAAACCTGCTCTCAGTCTGGCTATTCCAACAAAAAGGAACGGAACATATCACCTCAAACAAATTCAGTACATATGGATATCATGGTGCATTATGCGTGGAAAATTAATGTATGTCCTTGGGTTTTGGAAGTGTAAAGCTCTATTGAGCCATGCTGAACTCATTATTTTTTGCTAGCTGTAAATGCACCACTGTCTAAATGGGTCTATACCAGTAACACTTCCTTACCACTATTTCAGGCTCTGTGCATGCCCAAACAAGTCTGTGATATCATCATTATATATTGACATAGAGTACAAAGTCATACAATACTTTTCCTTTTGCAAATGGTTTCATGCTTTGCTAGGCACTTTTGACAGTACCACTTTTCCTCTGACCGCAGGGTTCAGGTCTATCTCTGTCATTCAAATTTTCTCAGCACCTTCAAAATCTCCTGTTTATTTTAAGCAACTTGTCAAAGAAATCATTCCCCTCTTTTTCTCACTTGTGTCTGTGTGTTTGATTGAAAAGGAGAGGAAATAACTGCTGTGAACACCAGTATTGGCAAGATGAGAATGGTTCATATAACGTGCTTAAGGATTGCTATCTAAGATTTTGGGTGTCTTACAATGGGGAAACAACCTGGTTCCCAGCTGAATATGATATTTGTAGCTCTAAAAATATCTCTTACTAGTACTGTAATCTTGCAGAGAGGCCAGCAAAGATGGTCATATTTCAAATACCAATTGCAGATTATTTTGATTCTTAGCTTTCAAGTTTGAGGAGTGCAAAAGAATACCCCCCAAAATTGTAATGCTCCACATTAATGGCCCATAATCCTTGCTGACCAGCATGTGACACTATGGAAGAAATAGCCTATAAGCAACAACATACTTTGCTTCTCTGGCCAACCCTTGACTGTAGCAGTATATTCCTGTCACCACAAGTGATATCTCAGGCCATGTACTGAGAACTGTTCTAAAGTGGTTTTCAAATGGTTTACTGTAAATGCATAGATTATGCAAAATAAGCTTTCAGACAGAGTAAAAATTTCAGCATAAGTTCTCAAGTGATCCAATCGTTCAAGTCAATAGAGACAGAAAAAATGATGATTTACACTAGCCCAAGAACAGTAGCCCTGTATCACAAGTAATGTGAGTAACAAGGGCAAAATACCACTTTAAAAAAAAAAAAAATTCTTTTCACTGCACCTTAACAGGCTGGTATGAATACAGTTCTACGAAAGTGATGTTTCCCAAGTTTTTGAGCATTTGGATAAGATGCAGTAGTATCAGAAACACTCAGATGAGAGTTGTTTCCATGTATCAGATAAGAATTTATTCTCTAATTTACAGAAGAATATTAGTAATAAATTATTTTGATACACGATTTCCATTTCCAACTCCTGTAAATTTATAAATTCATGTAAAAAGAAACAAATATAATCAACCCTTGTAGAAATTCCCTGAACAAAGTTTCAATATACTTTATCTTGGTTTCACTTGTCATTTTAGGTCTTCAGATCTAGTGTGTCACCATATAACATCCCATTAGCAATCAGCCTGTCAGCATAAAGATCCACGTTACACCACATACACAGAAAAAATTATTCATGCAGGTGTACCTTGATTCTGCTTTTCATGGGCAATGGAATTCACTTTTGCATAGTCACAATCTTCTGGGATTTATAGATTTATATTAGCTTCAACTACTGTATATCTAAAAGAATCCAAAGTGGTAAATCTATCAACAAAAGCAATAGTGTATGACCTTCCAATTATACTGCTCTTGGTCCTTAAAAAGTATGAAATGATTGGTGTTGTACAGAAACTGAGTCTGATAAGTTGCTTAGGAAACAAGTAGCACTTGATATGGCATGAATTTCACCTAATTGCAAGAGAAGAGCAAATGCGAGGGGCAAGTAAGTCTTTTATTGGTTTAAATCTTTATGTAGGACTTTATTTGCTGGAGCTCATTTTTGTTCATTCTGTGACTCACTGCATGGCTTCTCCACAGGGTTAAAGACACTATAGATAAGAACTCACCCCAGAGATCATGACCTAAGCTGTACTTTACAAGTCAAAAGACCTGCTATATCTTTTAACAAAAATCTTTTGTGTAGCTTGGGATCAACAGATCTTAGATGTATATTGAGGAAAGTCTTTTAATGTGAAAATGAATTACAGATTAAAAAAACCTGAAAGTAAAAGGTTGTGCGAGACGTTCACAAGTGCTTTGATTGCAGACAATTGTTAGCAACTCAATGGGTACTGGGGTGAAATACAAAATGTCTGGCACCTAGAATTATGATGGAATGAAATCTAGAGTCCTCTTATCAAATCATGAAAGCGCCACAAAAAGCCCTATTTCCTTCAAAGTGGTGGAATAAATTAGTTTAACAGCTATATAGACAGCAATTTTTGAATTCCTCAGTTTTAGCTACATTGGCACTTAGATAGCTAGGAAACGTCTACAGTATATGCATCCTTTGACAGGAAGGCAGGGGAGGGCACAGGAGTGATAGCATAGGATAAGGATAGTAAAACACTTAAAACACAGCACAAAACATACACCAAGATTATGTCACTCTGTGTCTAAATCTCCTCCATGCTTTTTGTGTGAGATTCAGCCCTGAAAGCAGATTGCAGAAACCTGTTATTAAATTAATGGAGTGGCATTTGTCTGCATCAATTGATTGCAGGATTTGGTCTTCCTTTCTAAGCCCTCTTGGACAGAGCGTTGGCTTTCTAAATTTTTTTATATTGGGTAACACATTCCACAATACTGCTATAAACAGTATCTGAGAGTTCTAAAACTGTTATGTGGAAGTTTTGATGAAAAATGAAAATTGTTTTGTTTTTAAAGGCATTTAGCTTCAAACATCGGTTTGGGTCTGGTGTAACTGTGCATAAGTTTTACGACTGAAATGGAAATCTGCATAGTTTCATCTGGATTTTTCTCAGCTGGAAGGACCTCACTGCTTCAGAAAACTCCTCATTATTACCACCACCTTGACCAGGTGAGAGGACAACAATGGGGAAAAAAGCATAGCAACCGAAATAGGAAAATGAAATAAGTAAATTAACAGGGCATATGAACAAGTAGTGAAGGAGGAGAAAAGGAAGAATAGTGGAGGCAAGTGTTATGCCATGGCACAATGTAACATGAAGAGAGGAGAGCCATTTAACAGGGACTCAAAAAAAAAAAAAAATTACTGCTCATTTGAACTAACATGCAAACTGTGAAATAGTCCTCCTATGCCAGAAATCAAACACAGTTCCCACATCAATTCTTTGTTCTCTAGACAAAAGGAGATTATTGAAAAGTGATCACTGAGACTCCTGACCTCTGTGATACCAAATATCAAACATGTTTTAATCTAGATGAAATATTTTGAGACTTAAGATTTATTTTTCCTGTAAATCAGGAAACTTCATGGCATAATTCTAATCTAACTTGCCATTTGTAGTTGTAAAATATACTTTCACATGAAAAATGTCTTAATAAAAGCAAACAAAACACAAAGAAATCCACTGTGACCAGCGTACAACAGCCAAAACATAATCAGTGGATTCTATTTTAATAATGCAAAATTTTAAAAGATACCAGTATTATGCAATGCACTTTCTAGCTCAAACACGTCCCTTATATTTTCTGGTAAACAATCATCCAGGTTAAAAACTTAGTAATAGAAAGAGTTCAAGGAGAAATGCTATCAATGGATATAAGCAATACTCTAACTGCTCTGCAAGTTTATATCTTACTGTAAAACAGTTTACAGTTGTCCTTTTATTGCTATGCTAGAAAGAGAGATGAAACTGCTTTCTGCAAACATATAGTGCTATTACTTCAAGCCTTCTTGGAGAACAAGTGGAGAACATACAGTGCTCCTTGTCGTCTTTCATCTTCTTGCATACCCACCCCAAAGGTGCTTGTGTCAGTATTCCTATTCTTTTCTTGCTATCCTAAAACTTCAACTAGGTCTAGTGAGGAGGATATATCCCACAGTGCTGCATTAAGCATAAATAAATGTTTTGTAGACATTTTGCCCCTGACTGATGCTTTCTAACTTTGTGCATGCAGGCCAAATATTGCATGGAATCAACACTTGCTTTACATGTGATCTGCTGCTACTTACAGAGGCTAGAAGGTGGAAATTTCACAGCCAGATGTTTCTGTTCAGCAGCAATTACTAAGTCTGAATGGAATAGTTTTGCTGGCTTGAGAGTGTTTTTATAGAGCTGCATTACCCTCTACAGAAAGGGTATTATTACTTAAATGGTATGCCATGGAAATGGACTGAAGGCCAGTCAAGATGGCAAGGCACTAGTCCAGCAAATGCAAAAACACTGTTTCTGCTCGTCACAGAGAGCACTTGAAGCAGCAACTTACACTTTATGGGTATGTATGCATCAAAGCACATCTAAAGCAGTGCAAAATAGCTAAGAGCAGACGAGTGAATGAACCACAAAAGTGGAATTTGAAAACAGAAAATAAAATTAACTTAGTATGGAGTACACAGGTGTTGCAAATTAGTCCCAGAGGAAATTATAATAATCCTGGGAAAACAATTCAGAATGCCAGGACAGGAAAAAAACCCAAACAAAAAACCAAGCAACACTCAAAACAACAACAAAACTAACTGTGGAATAATGCCTCTCAAGAAGCTATATACAGAACAGAAGCTAGTAATACTGTCCATATTTATCACTTTGCATCTAAGGAGATCTCTAAAATACCTCAATGTTTCTGTGGATATTTACCTTCCATTCTCTCCTCCCACCCCATTTTGTGCTCGTGCTTGGTAATTTGCAAACAGCTATGATCTGGAAGACATCTCATTCATGCAAAAATGTAAGTTTCTACAATTTCATTATGCCAATTTCACAGATTGGGTAGATGAAGCACACAGTGGCTAAGCACCCAAGCCAATTCCT
>NW_009606723.1:0-26136 GCF_000690535.1 Cariama cristata | reverse complement strand
ATTAATGGCAAAATCCACATTCAGCTCAGGAACAGCAACGTCAAAGCCCATCTTACAAAGCACTAAATGGCAGAAAAACTAGAGGAGTGCCCAAGAGTCATGATTATCCAATAACTTTATCAATATGGTCTGTCCCACTTTTCCAGGGAAATGAAAAAGAAATACTTTGTAATTTTTATCTAATGAAGTACTAGATGCAAATTAAACATCCTCAGGTTCTTAAATTTTTTGAAGTTAGAGCTTCCAAAATAGAGGATGTGTCTTATTGTAGAGAGGTCAAGGTCTGGTACAGGTATGCTCAGTCCTCAAGCAGTGGTAGGGGGAGCTCAGAAAGGGTCTGAAGCGATTGTAAGTTAGCATGCTGAATTTGATTTGGGTGACCTCCTTCCTAATGTCTTGGGACATATCGTATCTATCCCCCGTATGCCCACATAAGGTCACTTTAACAACTAGTATTATTGATCACCCTTCCAGACATGGACAGTTCAGTGAAATCTTAAACAGGGCAGTAAAATTGTCTTCAGAGCTGCTTTGGAGAATTGTGAATTAACCAGTCAGACCAAGAGTCTGTCACTGGAAATGGAAGAACAGCTCTGGGTAGTAATACTAGTCACGGTATTAACTTTGTAAATTCATTCTCACAGGTGAAAAAAGCAGCTAGGTAATAGCCATATTTGATGTTGTTACACAGCAGACTATAAGTACTGCTCAGCATTTTGTATCTTAAAATGGTAATTTTGGGCATCTCATGCCAGTGTAAATCAGAAGTAACTCTACAAGTTTTACATCATTACAAAAAAAACCCACCAAAATTAGAGTTCAAGTAAGTATAGCAAAATAATTATGCATCTTTATTTCTGTATTTAGCTTAAATTTGGTTACACCCAGCTGTTCAGCTCACTATGAAAAATTAAGTATGTTTTATGTAACTTCCACAACAAAGCTTGATAATCGTAACTCCGTAAATGAATAACTTGTATGTCCATCATGCCTCAGAGTTCAAGTTCAAAAAGAGCTGGACCTGTCTTTGAAATATCTTTTAATTTCTCCAGTTGCACTTTATAAATATAGATAATTTGCATCACCATAAGGCATCAAGGGTAGTTTGAACATTGCAAGAAATTAAGAGTTAAACACTCTCTTCTCTAGTTTCTTGAAGTTTAAGTAAGTCATGTTTAAATTTTTTCTGTTTTGAGTTTGACCAGCTTCTTCCCAGCACTAGTCCCTGTTGTGACATTTTACACTAAGTAAAAGATACAGCTCACTCTGTCACAACTTATTGTTGAGGCTATGGATAAGAGTTCTCTTTTCAGGGTAAGACTGATGGATGTTGCTGTCATTCACTTGCAATTTCAATTTTTTTTTTTTCAAACCCATCAGTTTTCTGATAATGCTGTATGAGTTCATAACCCCACAGGGGAACATGCCACATGCACAGGAGATTTGTCCATTACTGCGCATATAATTCTGCATGAATGTCCTCTTTTTCCTTAAGGTTATTACAACATAAAAGTTTATTATGATTCTAATTCATACTGCCTCCACAATCAAAGTGACTCTTTCACCATTCCTTCACTTCAGACTTTATTTTGAGGAAAAAATCAAAAAACTATCTTCCATTTCTTTCTCCTATTTCATCACCTTCAAACATTCTCATAATAAATTTATTTGCAACAACTTATCTCTTGCAAGGAATGCAAGCACTCCAGTGTCATTGTTTTGAATATCCTCATTAGTAACCCTACCTTTCTTTTAAGACAAGATTTTAAAATTCTCATTTCTACAGCCTATACTAGAACAGAAAAATGGTGAATAGTATAATAAATCCTTTTGAAAAAAATGCAGAAGTACAATAAATAAGTAACAAAATCTGCAAACATGAGAAGACTTAAGGTAAGATTCACAGGGTTTGGGAGAAAGTTTGCCCTTCTGAAACATGACAAGATAAATATTTTCAGCCAGTGAGAAAAGACACAAATACATAAACATGTCTATGAAGAAAATCAGAGTCGGTAAAAACATTTTGGAATATGTAGTGTGCTTACATTGTATATACACAGATGGACATGCATATACCATGTATCCTGAAAAGAAAAATGTAAATTACAAGTCAAAGGTTGTTTTTTAACGTTACCTGCTGCCCATCTTTGCATTGCCCTCATGATAATGACTCTGTTGATGACTATATACATCAAATTCAGCACTACAGTATTTTGAAGGTCACACCAATTTGTATTGTCTTTTCACACTGCACTGAATATGTGGTTCAGTATCAATGTGACATGAGAAATGTGTCATTTCTATCCTCCCCACCCCAACACTACTGCCTTTTTTTTTTCCTCCACTAGATGGGCACTGGACTGGTACATGAAGCTTCTGGTTCTGTGCACCTGGGGGATAACACTTATTCTAAGATGGTCTTTCTTGGGCCAATCTAGAGAGATTTTTAAGTAAACGTATGGTCATACGTCAGAATCTAGAGAGGTCCACACTACCGCATGAGCCAGGTTGTAGAACAGTGTTACAGTTGAGAATGTTTGCTGTTTTTCAGAGATTAGGACAGTCTGTAACAAAGTCTGTTAGGACAATTATCATACCACATATAAATGAGTTGGATGTCACACCGCAACATAATTTGGAAAGACAATTTTGGAAGTAATAAACAATTGTATCTTGGAACAGCACATTCTGAAGCATATGAGAGAATAGGCTATTCTTGACTTTGCCTTAAGTAACTTTCTGAAATAATTCCTGTAAAAAAGTATGATTGAACTGCTAAAGAAAAAACATAATATAATTAAGTTTGACATGTTTTGTGAGATCAAACTAAATGGTATTTTGCAACACTGAAATTCAGGAGCCAGAGTCTTTTTAAACGAGTAGGCTACAGCAGTTTGAAAGACAATGAGGTAAAGAGAAAAGAAAACTAAAATCCATAGGAAGCAGCCTGGACACTATCCTGTTAAACAGCCAGAGGAGAGATCTGAAAACTCTTGTACACCAAAGCAGTAAAAATGAAATGAACAGGGCAGGTACTGAAGTGGTTTAAATATAAAGTTTGTGGGCCTTCAAGCCACTTTTCCTGAATGGAAGTCAAATTATGGCAGCAAGTAAGATTCTAAGCAATGGCTGGGTAGGAGGTTGCAATTCCAATATGAATGCCAAAAATAAGAACAAAATACAGTAAAACCCAAACTTTTTAAGCTTAGCAGAATGCATGTGGGATGTCAGTACTCCCAGAGATCTTTCAGTGAGACAATCTTTTTTACTTTGTTTTTTTAGACATAATGAATACAAGATACCTAGATATAGAATTGAAGTAGAAAGCAGCTTTTGAGACATTCCCGAAGATAGAGATATCAAAAAGTATAAGAGCAGTGGATGAAAAGAGGAATCAAATTGTTATAAGTATTACACTACTTTCTCCAAGAGTTTTGAAAGAACTGATGAATGCAGTAACAAGCATTATCAGACAATCTATGAGTTAATACCTTCATGATATGTATACACCAGACCAAGTTTTGAAAGTACTGCATTTCTCTAACTTCTTAGAGTTCTTTGGAAATCTGGTAGATAATGTCTGTAGAAACCCTCAGAGAATAAGAATGTTCCTTCAGGTTAAGTCTGAACTGAGACATATAATGTGGTCTACTATATGGATTCTAATTAAGGACTCATAGGTAAGCTAACATTATAGTAAAATCTTATACCAAGATTAGCAAGATAAATAAAAAATAATATATATTACCACTTCAAAGTATGTCCATCAGTCAGATGAAGCATCTATGAAAAGCTGAGACTTTCTCAAGAATAAATAGCTAGTCAAAAGTAGAAAGGGGAATACCTATTGCCCTCTTTCCTGCTGTGAACTCTGGACTGCAATTCACATACAATCATAGGATAAGACTTCCAAATTAGTTGCATCATGTGGTGTCACACCTTCCTTTTAAATTCTGCTGTTGACCATTAAAGTAGATAGACTACTATTACAAGTTAGGAATAGAATATATATGATAAAACCATTGGTTTATGTCATTCATGTCTAGATGCAGTATGTAGAGTACTCACGCTGGTTTTAGTTCCTGCTAGCTTTGGAGTCAGTCCATGGCTTACTCTTCCTCAAGATGTACCATTCAGGACAGATTTCTGTTGAATAATAGGGAAATCAAAATGTTTAGTGGGCTACAAAAAGGTCTGTTGCACCTATCTGATTGAAGCCCTGTTTTGATATTTCAAGAAAGACAGAAGTAGTGCATTGTACCTTTTGAAAAAACACATCTACACTACGGTATCTTTGGAGGGGCTTTCTGTAGAACTATATTTAGCCTAGGTATCAGTAGCTCAGTTATAGCAACATGAAACTCAGCATGCACTAATTAGTCAGGCTTCTCAAAAAGCACTTGCAGGCCACGTTGAGCTCTGTGATGCTGCAGCTTACTGCTGGTATTTGAAATACATGCTAGCCTAAAAAGTTAGCTTAGTCTTGTAACTGCAGTATAGGAGACCCTGCAAAAAGATGCATTTTGCCCTTGATTGCAGGTGTCAATGTGCTTGAAAACAAGACATCAGGCAGTTGAGGATTACTATAGCATATACACATATACTATGTTATGTCATATCTTAATTTTATCTTCTCTATAGAGAATATATACCTATATCATGTAAAACATTATATACACTTCTGGCTTTTTCTTTGCTTTGTTTCAGCTGAAAGTTGTATGTTATGCACAAAACAACTGAATCATGAATAACGAAGGCATGTTATTTAATTCTCTTAGTGGAGAGCAGCAATTATTATATACTGACTGTTCAAGGGTGTTATTTTTGTAAACAAGAAAGAAACTAAATGAGCATAGAATTCATCATTAGGAAATGGTCTCTTATTCAATTAATACACATTCAAAAGAGTCCCATATGCATGTGCTCTAGTCAGTGAAGTACTACAGGAAAATAGGAAGAGATCTCCCAGGGTGCAGCACACCCTGCTTTCTCTACCATATGCCTTCTAAATATGTTCCTCTGTGTCACTGTACTTACAAGACAACTTGCTGATTCTTGGCAAATTGATTCTGATACATTAAAAACATGTAATTCCTAAAGAATAGGCTTTGCTTATTTAAAAAAACAACCAAACCAATCAAAAAACAAAGAAAAACACCCTTATCGAAGTGACCAGTGAATTCTGGCAACAGATATATGCCTTCAAAATTGTGGTGCTATCCTTTATTTCTGGAGTAATTCCATCTAATGTCCCATTCCTTTCCAAGCTATGGCCTCAACAAGGTGCTGAAAACCAAAGCTTAAAAGCCTCAAGAGATACTCCTTCATGCATGAAACATATTAGTAGTATTCATTTGGATAAGGTATTACAGACAAGAGTAATCATAAATTTAAAGAGAGCATGACATAGATTCAGAGAAACCATAAACTGTTTTGAGGTTAGCCTAAAAGTGGATTAAAAAAATTAATTAATTTTCAAGAAGAAAACTGTAATATATTGTCCTTTTTTGTTTTGTATAAGGTTAGAGGAAGCCTAAAAAGTTCAAATAAGTAATAAGCTGCTGCTAAACTCACAGATTTTAAATAATATACTAAATTTGACATTTGGAGGGTAAATCTTCAACACTGTTCTATAAAGTTGTGCAACAAATTGGGTAGGAAGCTTTGTTCCTAAAAAGAGACTTTTAAAGGCCCTCCAAATAGCCATAGAATAAGGAACTATTAATTAAGAGGAGATGGGGAGGTAGAGAATAGGGGAAGAAGAAATGAGTGATTTATGTAAAATTCAAAGTATATTAACACATTTTAAGGGGTATGTGTGTGTTATAAAAAAGAATAAAGATGAACTGAGGTGAAGTAAGGTTGCATAAAGCTAAAAGTGGCAACAAATTAGCTTCTACAGGTGATAACTAAGATTAGAAATTCAAGAGTTGAAACATTAGCAATTACTATTAGAAACTCTTTGATAACTGAAGAGGTATCAGTTGATTGGAAACCAGTGATTTGTTTCAGTACTTAGAACAGCTTTCTTACAATCATTTTAAATACATACACATCTGCAAGTTCTGCATATCTTTACTGTGGGCTTTAGAAACACAAATTTCAGTTTGTGTTGTCTATTTGCTTCCTAGACTTAAAATGACTAGGAACACTTTTCCCAACAACTCAGGGAACCTGAATTTCTAACTACACAGCCCATGGATCTCCTAAGAACTGGTTGGAATTGGAGAAAACAAAATGTTCTAGTGCTTAGTATTGCTTTGCCTAGCCATGAATCCTAGAATACTTCGTTCTGTTTTATCTGAACTTTTGCAGTCAGTCACATCCTAATTACTAACTGTCCTGAAAAGTGCTCTTAAAACCAGTTCTATGAATTGGCAAGTTTCATTGAGTCCATTGGGTAGAAATAATAAAGAAAAAAGAAAAAAGTGTGTATAAATGTTCTGTATTATTCAGGAAACAGGCTTGGAAATAGATACACTCATATGACTGCATATTATGTGATATCATAAATATTTTTTTACAATATGAAACAATTCATTTGTACTACAGAACCTTTTTACAAATGGCCGTTTCAAAATATGAGCAGAAAAGTCCATCTGCAAATAAGATATATCAGGGAACTAGCGAATATTCGCTGGGTAGATATGATTTATTTTCGCTGTGCTCAACAGAATCCATCAAAATCTATCACATACAATGTAGAAAAGATGGGATCTATGTTAAGAAGATTTTAGTGTTTAGAGGCTCAGTATAAATCTTTTTGCAAAGTAAAGCAAAATCTAAGACCTTGCAT
Organism: Cariama cristata; assembly: GCF_000690535.1. NCBI lineage: Eukaryota > Metazoa > Chordata > Aves > Cariamiformes > Cariamidae > Cariama > Cariama cristata. The sequence continues at coordinate 19,340 of NW_009606723.1, read as the reverse complement.
GTTATGGTAAGGGACTCTAAAGAAAATTTCAGCTAAAACTTGACAGTGTTTCCTGCTATAATATCATAATTCTTACGAATCCATTGTGTCCATTTTAAGAAATTCAACCATGGTATAAATCACAGATAAATGGAGCTCTCTTGTTGTATATTCATAATATACATAATAAACATAATATACATAACATATCACTCATAATATGCAGCACATTTTATTTAGCTTGACAAATTCTAAACAAACAAGGCTTTAGTTGTTCTAAAATAACATACAATAACAAACTATGCAGTGATCACTGATAACATCAACAATATAGTGTGTTGCTGCAGAGTTTTTGGGTTATTTTTGTGGGTTTTTTTTTCCATCTTTGAGGAGTAGCTTTCTGTTCCTCAGAAAAATACGCAATTGGACAGTTGAATCTGAGGCTTTTATTGCACACATACAGGTAAATCTGCTCAATATTACATTCCTTTTAGTAAGTCTCCACCTATACACAGGGTCTGAAGATGCATCACATTACATTTTTGCCACATACATTCACTAATATGCTGAGATCACATTTGTATGTTACCAACATTGTGTTTTAACTTGCTGTCTCTGACATCAGTGGGTCCCTGGCCTTAAGACTGGTCCCTTCTTCAATACTCAAAGTTTCCTAAGTAACAAAAATTCTCATTCAAACATCTTAAGAAAGTTATCACCTTTAACAATAGGCAATAATGTAAAAGACTTCTCAAAACACTGTTCAAAGACACTGGTATTTAAAGACACTTTTTAGATTAAAAAAATGCTGTATTATGTGCAAGCTACTTGCACACTCAAAATTGCATTCCAGTTATTCCGTGACAACACTAACACTTTGCATCTATTTTTTTCTTTTTCAAAATCTGCTCATTTTTATCTGTGCAGATCTCTTTCTGGCTATTCACATTTAAAGATACTTTTGAGATCATTTTGAAAATGCAGCCACTAATGAGAGGGATGATTAAGAGGCCTAGTAGTTTGTTATTAGCATATGGAAAAATGAAACAGTTTCCATCTGCATACCTATTTTTATCTCTCTGTTTCTTCTCCTTCCCTTAAAGTAGAACTATAACATTAGGTAATCTGCCTTGTTAGGGCATTGGAAAAGCAATCTGAAGTGGGAAGCCTCCTATGATTGCTGAGTGAGTCAGTCTAGAGAAGTAGTGGCTCATTTCCCCATTGTTATCTTTGTGCTATAGTCTATCATAGAATGAGCACTACAGTTAACTGACACCTTTGAATTTAAATTAATATTTTTTGGGTCCAATTCTTTGAAGATATGTGAACACTTCAGGTAAATAGAGATGCATACAAAGATGTCATATATTAACAGAAAGGACATTAACTGATAAGCGTTATATGTTAAGAATCTCTTCCAATTTCATACATTTAACTTTTGGCTCTGATCCTATAAAAAATAAAATGCATTTGACAATTGCTTGTGAATAGTCAATGCAGTACATCAGGCTTAATCTCCAGCATCCAAGGATAAATCTGCTAACAATTTCTTATTAAGCACAAGACCAAAAAAAAGTAAACAAATCCATCTTCCATCAGAACTCTACACTTTATTTTTTTTTTTTTATTTTTTTTATGACAAAGACTATGCAATACTTAGGAGAATGAACAGATTCAAGAGTAGTGATAAACTGAAATTTCAAATACGGTTAATGTTGGGTTCAACTTAGAGAAGACATTAATTATTCTTCAACACAGTAGCAAAATTACAACTGTTTCCACATTAAAAAAATATGCATACCACAAAACCCAAATTTAGTCAAATTCTGAAGTACTTGTTCTGATTTTCTTGTCTTTAGGTTGATACTAGCAAAAAGTCAGTGTGTCAAATCTAGATGGCCCAGTTAGGTTTTTCTAAAGCAAAAGCTGTATTAGCCAGAGCAGACAGGAGATTTGGTAGACAAACGAGAGAGCTTTTGGCAGGAAATTTTATTAAACTTATAAAGGGGGCAAGGAATTAAAATTTGAACAGGTCATTGCCTGCTTTCACTTCTGTGTTGCCACGTTCCTAAAAGGGCAGAAAGGGATCAAAATAGGATACAGTATGTGCAGATGAGATATTTCAGTGAGGTCCAGGAATGTGCATCAAAGGACTGAAGGAAGTTTCTGAATTCCCTTGCTATGTACTGCTTGATCTTGCCTGAGTCAGACAGAGACATCCTCAAACCACACTTCAGCACCCAGCATCAGACCAGTTTCAGTCAGAATAGTCATAAGAACTTAGAGAAGTTTGAATTGTGTAGCCTTCCTACTTCCTACAAAACAATGCCTGCTCATTACTGTAAGTTATGAGTTTCAAACTAAAATATGTAATGACATTTCTTAAGCACAAGTAGTTCTATGAATTCTAAGCCACTGTAGATTATTACCAGTCTGAGTGTAACTTCGGAAAGAAAAGTGCAGGAAGGCAGGTAACCTTTGTCCATTCTATTAGCAAATTTCTGCATTTATTTTAATAGATTTTAGTAATATATTTGGGAAGTATTTACACAATTTGAATCAAATGTTCTTCTGAACATCAATCTAGCAATCAAGTATGTGTTTTTTCAGGGAAATAAAAAGCCACAAAACAACAATAACCACCAAAAAAAAAAAAACCACACACAACAGCCTGACCGATATTGCTTGCCTGGAAGCATGAATAATAGTAATTAGACAAAATGGTACCAAACAGAAAGCTACTTCTAGAAAGTCTAGAGGGCTTGATTTTTCTTACACTGCGAATATAATACTCTGTCCAGAACAATATGTATAGCACAGATGTAATAAACTGAAAGCAGGCTTCAGAGTGGTTTACTTATCAGAAAGGTAAGAAATGAGTAGCAAGCAGTTACTGAACTATTTCAGTATCTGAAATATATTTTAGTTAGTATGATGCAGTAAATGAACTTGCCTAATTTCAGGTAAAAGGGAAATAAAACTGTGCTTCATCTCAGAACCCCCATAGACAAGGGATAGTATTTCCAATTTGATTCACTCGTTTCCTCTTGAAAAAAATATTACTATATGAAGCCATTCACCATATATTTGCATTCTAACAATGCCTATCATCAAGTTTGGACTACAAGAAGCAACCCTGCCCTTTCTTATATACCAGTCAGGCAAAGATTTAGTTTCATTGAATTGGGCCTGTAAGTAATCTAAATGCAATCAAAACATTGATAGACATTCATTGGTTCGAGGGTGGTATTTTTGTTTTGTTTTGGTTTTGGGTTTTTTTTTTTGTTGTTGTTGTTTTTTTGTAACCACACCAGCTGTGACAGCTGCTCTGTATCTACCAGTTCATCACAGTGATGTTTCCTAGGATGCAAATATGAACTCATGCAAGTTATGATCTGGCTGAGAATTTTACAGCTGACTTGATGTGGAGACAACAACTGAAGTAAGGCATAACCTTCCAGTTAGCACTATTCTGAAGTCAGCATACTTTTGCAAACTGGTGAGATGTTACAGGACATAATTCCCTTGGAATATGGTATATTCAAATAACTGGGAATAACTGTATATTCAAAACACCATCTATTAAGTATTGTAGCATCCTCACTGCGTCACATATAGCCATAGGGATTTGTTTGTAGAAGTAGCATCTAATATTCTATGGAATCATACTGTTTGAGAGCTGCATGGCACTACAGCTTTTTATCCAGGGTATGTGTTTCAGTGCCTCCCAAATCTCTAGTGCTTAACTTTCACAAGTAAATCTTTGAGATATGAATAAGGTACTGAAACAAAGGAAAAGCATTTTTAACTATATTTAGGCATATAACAGGGTTTTTTTTCTGATGTCCAAGTCCTATTGATTTCAAAATGAGTTAAGAGCCTAAACATCTTTACAAATTGTCCCCAAGTAAATTGCCACCGAAAATAGACCAGGCAGTTCAACTATGTATGCCCAGTCCTATCTGCAACAGGGGCACAGTTAGTGGCACCACAAAATCAAGGAAACGAAGAACAACAGGAACAACATTTTATTGGGAAAAGCTGAAGCAAGAGAGCAAAAACCAGTGGAGAAGGCAAGTCTAGAGACTGTCCAGAGGACAGGAATCAGGATGAATGGAACAGCTCAATACAAGCAAATCAGGCAGCAGCCATTCCTGCCATAATGCAGTATGCTGAGATTTCCTGACAAATTAATGACACCTGAGGGTGCTACTCTGTGTCAGAATCTGACTTTAATAATTTTAAGTATCCTTCAGAGAAAGCACTAAGCAACATTCCAGGTCCTTGAGGTACCATTAGAGAATTCTCCATGAGTATCAGAACTTCATGAAATTAGAAATTTAGAAAACAAGGTTATAAAAGTAATACTGCAAACCAAGTTAAGTAAACATATAAGATGACTATTTCCAGGCAGATCTTCAGAGGGTGGGGCTCGGGGAAATGCAAGCAATATTTTTATAAGCTCTTACAATTGAAGGAAAACATTTGTTGAAGATACTTATATTAATTTGTATAACATTGAATAAAATGTCCATGAGAAAGAAAGACTGAATGGAACAGCCTGAATCTTTACATATAAAGAGGCTAACTTTCTGAATAAAGGACTAGAAAATCATCAATAAATTATTATGTAACATTACAGTAACTGAGATACTAAGGTATCAAATATAAATAAAGAAAAAGTGAAAGGATGTTTCATTTTTTTATATGTCCGTGATAAAGGATGGGTAACATGAAAGATAAATTGGAAATTCTCACTGATGAGAAGCAAATACACATATAATTGATACTATAGATGTTGGTGGTTACTGGCATTGAAATCACTGGTTATAACCCATTTAAATTAGTAAGCAGATGGAAAGTCATTACTTGTTTCAAAGGTCCAGGAGCCTCAAAGTCATAGTTACGAATGCATATTTTGGGCTCTAACAAGCCCAGGAAGGCTTATCCGTGATTCAGCCTACAGAACAGGGAGAACTGTTTCTTCAACACACATCTGGAATGCATGGGCTTAGCAGCATGTTAGAACTTCATTATGGAAGACTGGTCAATGATCTCATGCAGCCAGAGTAATAAAATAATAAATGATTAAGTTTTCAAAATGCAGAAAACACTGCAACTGATGCTGTTCTGGACTTTGGTGGTTGTTTAGAGACTAATCATCCTGACCAATTTCTTTCAACACGAACAAACAGGCAGCACTCCTCATCTTCAGTGCTTAAGAAGGGTCTCTTTTTTCCCTCAAAAGAAGAAATCCCTTGGATGGCAAGAAAAACTTAGACAAATAAGATTGAAAAATCAAAGGTTGCTAAAGACCAGAATTTAAAAGTTCCAAATTTATGATAGTACTAGAAAGACACAACTTCATTTCAGTAATCAAGTGAAGGTGGAAATTGGATTAATTAAAAAAAAAAACCCAAAGGATATAGTAAGTACTATAAATTAAAAGTTATGAAGCATGGAAAATTGATCAGACAAAATAGAGATAGTGTCTTTAGCCCAGTAAATCTTAAGATATTTAAGCATATTCTTATTTTTCAACTTCGATTTTAGGATTAGTAGTACAGAAAAACCTTTAATAAGTTCTATTCTTCATGTTTCAATAAGAAATATAACCATCTAAATCCATTTTATATCAATTTGAATTTAAGATTTTCTCCCAGACAGTTGGACTGCTAAGATTAAGTCAGTTCTATCATTTTTAAATTGGAATAAATTTTGGAGGTTTTTTTTTCCCTCCTAGGTACAATCATCTTTAGCATGCTGTTGCAAATAATTTACTGTAATTTCATGAAAAGTAGAAACCCTATATAAAGGAGGAAAAAAAAATGGCTGTAGTATATATACACCACCATATTATATAATTCATAGCATAATAATTAGGGATACAATAAAAAAAAGTACAAATACTAATGCTTTATATGGAAAAAACAAAACAAAAACAAAACAAAAAACCCAAACCCCAAAACCCAGAGTAAGTTGTTGCAGAGGAAGATGGCAAAATAATTTGTTGACATTGAATTATTAGGAAGGATGCTAAGGAAAGCTTACCAAAGATAAACATTATAATAAGTCATAAAACCTAGAAGAAAAAAAAAAACACAAACACAAAACAACAACAAAAAAAAACCCATAAAACACAAAACCACAAACAAACAAAAAATCCCAAAGAGGAGGCAGAAAAAGATCTCGTCTGCTAGTGTTAATTTTCTAATAAATCACAGAAAACCAGAGAAACTCCATGAGATCAGAAGAAAGCCAACGTTGTGCCCATACTAAAAATGCCAAGGGCGATGAATCAGGTAACCACAGGTCAGGTGCCCGACTTCAGTTCTTGGCAAAATAACAGAAAGGTGCTGCAACAGTCTGACAAATTAAAGTATAGAAAAATACTTAATTCCTAGCTACGTCATTTTAGAGACAACTGGTCTGGACAAAAAGCTTGATTTCATTCTTTCAAAAGTTTAAAAATTTGGTTGATGAAGGTAATTGCTTACGTGCAATAAACTTAATTTTTACAGGGTGCCAAAAATGAGTACAATTCAGTATTGTACTCCATCCATGCAGAAAAATGTAGCTGATTGCTCTGAAAGGTGAGCCCTTGAATTCCTAGTGTTTCCTGCTTTAAAAGAATGAATGATATAGCTACAGCAGACCTGAAAGACTGGAGCAGCCCTGCAGATATCTGTACTGGCTGTCTATGCTTAACATCTCTCTGTACAACTGGTGAGCAAAATTGTAAGAAATAAGACAGGAGTTTGCTTCAGATCCCTTTTTCACAATAATAATAAAAAAATTGCATAGACAATTCTTTGATCAGAATGTTTCTGATTCAGAGCTTTGCTCAGAATATTTTTGACCGACTTGAAACAGGAAGGAAGAGGAGACTTCTGGCAGGCACCAGTGAAAACTCTCTTTGCCCTCTCATGTCCAGGGTGAAATGGAGCAAATTACTTATTTGGTAGACAAATTAAGTGCCTGTCTAGCTGCTTGTCTTGAAATAGACTGAGAGGTAGCTTGCTTGTTGTACTTAAGTATTCATTCACAATGAGAGAGGCACTAAGTACAAGAGAGTTCTTTAACAGGACAAGGAGTAATGGAAACCAATAGCTAAAAGCTCCAACCAGCAAACACTAGCTGGAAATAAGACACAGTTATCATGGAGATGGTTGACAGCATAGGATAGTTCAGGTTAGAAGAGATGTCAGTGGTCATTTAGCCCAATGTCCTGCCAAAAGCAGGGTCAGCTCTGATGTCAGAGAGGATCACTCAGGGCTTTATCCAGTCAGGTCTTGAAAACTTAAAAAGGTGGAGTCTGCAAAACCTCCTTCGGCAACTTGTTCCATTGCTATTAATTGCTATCAGAGTTGAGCATAGAGGTGAAAACATACTTTAGCTGTACATTATTTTCTGAATTGAAAAATGTCTACAACTATGAAAAAAATATTGGAATCATTCAAGAAAGAAAATAAAATATTACTCCTAAGAAAGCAGCAGCTCAAAAAATAAAGATGGTAAGCATATCTCTAAATCATATAGTAATTTTACTTTACACTCATTCTTTCCTCCTAATGCAATCATATAAGCATCCTAGAGTAATCTGGGACATTAGCTCTTCATGATGTGATATAAACTCTTCACTAAAATCAGATATTCAACTTTTTTGACAATGATGGTCAAGTAACATTAGATACCAAAGACAACACCAAAGTATAGAGGAACTACATTATCATCCGTGACTTCCTAAAGAATTTCTTGAGACAGTATTTTTGCTTTATGCCATACAATTTGCCTTTTCGAAAGTAACTGAGACAATTTGACATAAGGAGGTCTTAGTAACTAGTGAATTCTCACTTGAAAACAAGAAATGTGTTCCTATACTGTTGAAAAAAAATGTAAGCTAAACACAATCAAGGATAGCAAATGTACACTCTGTAGCCTAACAGTATTCATGAAGTGGGCAATGGGAGCAGGACAGGTTATGAAATAATTTTAACATAAATTCTTAAGACATAAAAAAGGGGAAGAATATAAGCAGCTCAGAGGATGTGAACTGCTCCTATTCTTCTGACAATAGAAAATATAAGATTGTATTTTGTAACAGTAAATAGTTCCTTACAAAGATCTGCCCTGTTTTCCGTATGGGATTTTGGCATTGTTTGAGGGCTTTTTTTGTTCAGGGTTTTGTGAGATTTTTTGCTCCTCCCTCTAGTGCCCTAAGCATGTCCCATAGCAGATATCATTAAAAAAAAAAAAAATAATCAAGGAATAGCTCTAGATTTGAAATGAAGAGTTAAAAGCATCTACAAGGGGGAAAAAAAGAAAAACAAAAAGCACTATAGCTTCAAAAAAGATTCTATTTTCAATCCATTATGCATTCCAATCAAACTTTCAAGGCATTACAGATTACCATTTCATGTGGCTTACTTCAAAATAAAAGAATCTTAAATTGTGAATCATTTAGTGCTACTTACTTTGTGCACCTATGAGATGTCTGCCACTTGAAACTGCCCACGACTTTAATAATCAATTGGAGAATGCAGCCAATCAAATTTCACCCCACAATAGTTTCCAAGGTAACCAACAAAGATACTGACATGGACTGCATGCAGTGGAAAAAAATTCACAAAAACTGCTGCCGCATTTCCACTTTTTCAATACTTCGGATTGTATATTAAAAATGCTACAAAAAAAAAAAAAATCAGTATTGACAAAACCAATAGCAAAAACCAAAGCAAAATTAAAAGACAGTGATGAAGCTCTTCTGTCTTCCGTGACTCAGAAGGGCTACAGAGCCTTCTTGAAGCTCTGCTGCTCATAAACTACAGTATGGACCCCTCCCTTACTGATGAACTATGAAAAATGAGAGCGGCAGCTCGTTATCACAATTAGGACACCTTCGCTGTTCTGTCCCTGTAAATACTTTATTAAATTGATATTTGTTTGTCAGTGATCCATGCAGAAGTGAACTGCCTTAGTCATGACGCAGTCTAAGACACGGATTTTTACATAGATTTATGCTAGAACTTTAAGTTGTCAGCCAAAAAAAAAACCCCAAAATCCAAACAAAAAAGATCAATAGTACTTCAGTGTAAAGAAGGAGTCATCAATTTACTCATTAGAAAAGCTCTCCCTCCCCTCTCTTTCCTCATTCCATCCTGTCATTTGATGCAGAATATGTGGAGGAAAAAATGTTAGGGGTTTTCTGTGTTTGGGTTTTTTTGCCCCCTTCATGCTGACATCAGAATTTCAGGTCCTAGTTTCTTTTAATTAAAATATCTCAGAAAATCTTGATATTGGCAAAATGAATCTCCGAGAGTCCAGCTGAGCTTCTATCACTTAAAGACTTAAAATTATGATTTAGCAATACACAAGTTCTGTGGCAATAGCACCAAGCATTGTGCATACATGTATTGGGACCTTTTTCAATGATTATTTTTAAGAATAAAGTGCTTATACTTGACAATGGGCTCTGATATTGGAAGGTTTTCCTGAGAAGCATCTTGACACAGCTTTTCTAATTTTGAAGTTTTCCTGATCAGAAATTGTCAGTCATGTTTCTTAGTACAAAGCCACGTAGTGGATAGGCATTGCATTCCCCAGAATCTATTATGATCCTGAGGGTTGTTTTTTCTTGTGAACTCATCAAAAAACTAATCTTTGATCTCCAGAAAAGAGGAATGCTTTCTGCATCAGGAAAAAGCTGCTTTGTCTATGAGGCTGCCTTCTACAAAAAAAAGCCAACCAACCAATCAACAAAAAAACCCACACCCAAACAACAACAACAAGAAACAAACCAGAAAAACCCAAACCAATATACACACAAACACACAGAACAGACTCCAGTCATCGGAACTATTTCTCTCTGCCCTCTGATCATCATATCTTATAGGGCAATTCTTGGGTGGTTAGAAAGGAATATTTCTTGTTCATGAAGACAAATCCTTCATGAAGGCATTTAATTGTCTTTTATTTTATAAAGTGCTGAATGACACAAGCTGTTTGGTGATGCTTGTGAAACTGACTCCTCAAGCTCACAGATTGGTCTGAGTGGTTTGAAATGTACTACAGACTCAAATAATTTATAATTATTTTAGTCAAACTGGTTAGGTTATTAAATTTAACAACTGTGCAGTAGTTGCTAAATATTTTTAAATGCAATAATACTTTTCATTATTGAAAAATTTAACACTAGCACTCTCTAAGATAACCACATATATAAACATTAGAGTAGATCAGAAGTTGGCAATCAAGTTCTAATTTTAATTACATGTACTTCATATTAAATCTTGCTGTAAGAGAAAATGGTTTCAGAACATAGCCCTAATTCATTTATATTCTACAACCCTTGTGAAAAAATAAACTCAATAGAATCAACTTTGTACATTATTTAATAAACAGCTCTGTAAATAAAATGAAGGCCAAAGTTTGAAAGCAAGATACAGGCAATGAGACTACAATAATCTTTGTTTGCACATGCAGACAGGATAACTACATGCTTAGCCATCTGTCTGCAGAAATACCAGCTTTTATTCTTTGACTCAGAAAATACAGTTTTGAAATTGTACCCTGAAACTTCACAGAATACAATAAAAAATAAGATTTATTTTTATAGTCCTCATACTACATAGTAATAAACAATAACAACATTTCTTGGAAATATAAAGATGCAATTCTTCTAGCTTGCCCATTTGCTTTACATTTTCCCATCTATTCAGACTGCATGGGGGGTGGGGGGGGAGAATGTATTTATTAAGAATTTGTATGAGAACAGATTGACCCAAATGTCTGTTACCAAAATAGATTATATTAGCTCGAATGGAGTGTGTTGCTTCCATGCAATCATCAACAGCCTTATGAAAATGTCAACTCTCATATATACATTCTGATGCAGCATAAGTCAAATTCTTTTTCAAGTCTGTAAAATAAATACATTATCAATACTGTGCTTTGTACTATGAGCACAGAATATAACTCTTCTAGAAATACTATTCTTGTAATCAGTTTCTTCCAATGCTGAGTTTTATCTATCACTCTTGGTAGGCTACCAAAATAAACCAAACAGTTTCAGACAGTCCTCTCAAGACATTAATCATCAAGATTAGCAGATAGACAGTTGCTATGATCAATAGTGTCCTCAGATAGACCAGTCTAGAGCTCCTTGCATCTGGTCAAGTCACCACAGAGCGTAAGAGTGCAGCAGCTTATTCTTGTGGATTTAGGATAATATATAGCTGTGCTGTAGATTGCAAAGGATAGGACAAGTCTTTTGCTCTGAAAACCATTGCAATGCTTACATTTCATCTTGCATACCAGAAGGAACCCCTGGGTACCAAAGCTGCCAAAACATTTAAGTCTATGAAGACATTAAATTTGAAACGTTGCAATCTGCTCTAACAAAGATGGTGCAACTTGCAGGAATTTTTTTCTTAACCATTTGTCATTTAGGTTTTCATTTAAATGCATCTCTGTAAGAGCACATAGGGGAGAGAAAGGCCCATTTTAGTTTCAATAACGTACAGCTATTTCACTTTCATCTACAGTCTTCTAGTAGTTAGCTAACAGAAGAGCAGCAAAGCTGTAAGAGCTGGGTTAGATAAAGAGTTACTGTAGAGTCAAGTGCCATCCTATTAATAATGATCTCCAGAATGTTTCATAGTGCCACAGAATCATTTGGTAAACCAGTAAATGATCACTCAATTCATGCTAGAAAACATAGCAGAGGAAGAAACAAAACCAATAAAGAGAGAATGTCTTTTGGGTGTAAGCATCCAATAGCAGCTCACAGAGTTAATAAGGTCACTCACTATCTTTGTATATCATCCATAAGCTCATTAGACTCTCCTCCACACTTTTACTTGCAATTGGTAAACCATTTACAACTCTATATTTATGTGTGAGTGAACAATATATTGTTATTCCCTTTTAATAAAATCTTTTTGCAACTCACCATTATTTAATAATCTTTTAATTGTTTTATATATTTGGATGCAAAAAAAAATGCTACTGGCTCACTTATGAACTGGTAAGTGTTGTTGCTTTATGTGTTCACCCTTTACAACTTTCACTTAATTTAGCTACATCACTTAGGTTACCTGATATTTCTTTCACTTCCTGAATAGATTATCCCAAAACCTACTGGGAAGTATGCAAGTATTTACCAGGCATACCCACTTGCTTGCAAATTCATGTGCCACTTTTTCACTGATAACCTTGCAAACAGTATTTCCTTACAAAAATGCAAGTATGAACAAGCCATGGATAATGATGGGGCAATGCTCTGTGTTTTATATGAAATTATATCTTCAGACACCCTTAAGGATTAATGATAAAAAACCCCTCTCTATCCTAAAAACTCAACATTAAAGTATGAATATATTTTTGTAGACTATAAGCATCTGGGTTTTACATGAATTGATTCATTATAAGAATAGGTCCTCAAAAAAAAGAATTAATACCACTGGCCTGGGACCATACTAGCACTCTCACTAATCTTATCCTTCAATCATATCTACCTTTTTTAGAGTGAAGATTTATATTTATTATGAAGCCATGCATATTTTGCACACAGATTTAATTTAACATGTTATGTGATGCATTTGGAATCTTCTTCCATGCATTCAGTTAGATAATATCAAGAAAAACAAACGGTAATATCGATTGAGACTAGAAAAGAAAAACACTGTCCATTCTCCCCTTCTGTGTTCTGGCATGGCATCATAACAGACGGTTGTATATGAAGATATGTTTCCTCTTGTGTTGGTTATGCGAGTCATCTGTTAAATAAACCCATCAAAGGATTTGGATACTTGTTTTAGAACTGAAACAACGGCAGTGAGGGCTTTACTCATCCCTAGTTCATACTATTGTGTAAACTTTAAAAAGTAGAAATGCTTAGTATATATATTTAAAAATACAAAACAAAAAACACCAAGCACTATAATTTATGTCTCCTATTCTGTAGGAGTTTGTTATTTAGAAAATTAACAAAATTCTATTCCTACAAGGGAACAGCTATACTTACTTTGGGAGCCCTGCCTGATGGAAGACATGCAAGGAGAATGGCTTCTGCATTCCTCCGTCCCTGTTGCAAGGGCTAGATACCCAGCACTTACCTCTTTACTTCCCACTTTAAAGTCTTCTTCAGATCAGAAAATGATACTGTAAGATGGGAAACAAGTAAGGGCATGTGCTTCTATCAGATAGATTTGCTGCAACCGAAGTGACTTTATTTTCCCCATTAACAGTACCCTCCACCTTGTGTTACATGACTCAGCTGTGGCCAATTACATTGGGACTTTCTGTCTCCAGCCACTGAAAACTTGTTTGAGAGCTTGAGATCTAAAGGTAGGACAAATGCTGCTAAAACAACAACAGCCTGTACGTGGTCACTCAGAGTCAACACTTCATAATAAAATGGTTTAAAAAAGAATCAAGTATGCTACCCAGAGGAAGGACTACCTGCAAGATAGGTAAAATAGACACTTAGCAATGAGTTGCAATTAACAAGCGTACTAATTTTCAAAGTCACCTGCCCATCAGGTTTTGATAAAAGAGATCAAATTTGCTGTAGGGAGTTGAAGTTAAGAGTGAAAGGCAGCAGAAAACTGTTCAGAACTCAGTGAGGTGATTTTTTTTTTTTTAATTTTTTTTTTAAAAGGTTTTTTAGTTTTATAAAAGCAGATTCTAAAATGCATACTCTTCAGGTACCCTAGTTATAATGTATGGCTTTCTGTTCCAAGGGTTTTCTTATTCTTGCTTGGAGAAAGGGAGAGAAGCAATTCCTAATGCTCTCTGAAACTCCAGAATAAAGTGTCAGCCATTCAAATTTAGATTCTGGTCCTACATATTCATCTGAAAAACCTAGATTTTTCCCCTCATCTTTCTCAACCGTAGATACTTCTGTCAGCAATGAATGGAATTTCTGTTTCTAAATAAGTTGCTGGCCAACATCTGAGAAAAGGATGAGTATATAGGTCTAAGGAAATGTTTGCAGGTTTGCACACTGCCTAGATTAAGTAATTTCAACAAAAAAAATAGTGCTGGGAAGCGGTGCATCTATTACAGTTTATAAAACCAAATCTGATGAAGTTTTGCTGTCATAGGTGAATCTCTGCTGTCAAACTTTCCCATGACCACAAAAAGATATCTGCTGTAAAAATGGGACTAATAAGAATGCTTCAAATAAAAGATCTTAAAACAGCCTGCTATGTACCAGAGCACTGGAGAAGTCTCCACATATTCACGTTCTATGACCCTATCTACTAATGTAGATAGACAGTCTTGTGATTTACTGCAAATACTCTTGTGATGACATAATTGCGGCAAGAATTTAGTAAATCTCTGCACGATGCTCATCTTGAGCTCATTAATGAGCTTCATTAGTAATGTGAACCCCTTAGCAACTTACAAATGTGTTCCATTCTGCTCATTCCAGGGAGAAAAGTGACACTTGGAATTGGACACTTTCAAGCTACCACAAACTGAGGAAGGGAAGGATGACAATGTATCAACAATCCAGTTCATTGATACAAGAACTGGAATTGTAGTTCTAGAACCCTGGAACTTCACTTTTTTTTTTTTAAAAAAAAACCCAAACATTCAAAGTCATAAATATAACTACATACACAAAGCATCTGTAGCTTAAATTTTTTGTATTACTAAAGTAAGAAAATAGACCAGTAGGGGAAGCATTACCTCATTTTTTCTAAGCAACAAATTTAGAGATTTTGTAATGATCAAGAGAATAAAACTGGAATCTTGAACAAAATCTTTGTAAGATAATAGAGTTGAGAATTACAATTTAATTACTGTAAGGGTAGTTTTCCCTTGAGTTATGGTTTATGGAACTTACCCCATGTTAGCAGATGTATTGCAATTTTAATTGGGGTAAAAAAGTCTTAAACAAGAAAAAATATTCTCTTCTTTTAGGCCAAAGTATTTCATAGCAGTCAATGTAAATAAACGGTTAACTGACATCTAAGAGTTGAGTGATATTTAATTTTGATTTCCACATCCAAATACTCTTAAACATTCAGAAATATGTATTAATTAAAATATTTTTGAAACCTGAAGGTACTCAAAATATAGCTATTAGTCTTCAGGATACCTGAAGACACAGCACTGTTCTAGATTTAAGAGTGAAAGACTCCTGTGTTCAGGAGAGCATACCTTACATATGACATGTTCTAATCAGTTTTAGTTCCTTTAAGGTAGCAGAATGCTACTATGTATGCAGTTTGGAGGGCAAATCCATGAATTACAAAAAACTGGATATTTATCACATTGATATATAAGCTTACGTACAATATTTACTTAAAATCCTACTTCACTAGGCTATAACTCAGGGGCTTAAGCTCAACAAAGCGGTTTTGTTTTGACTGGGAACAAAGCAGAAGGCTTTAAGCTTGTTTGCAGTAAAAGGAAATGGGAATTTTGGGAATTGATTTCCATATGATATATTAAGGGTTGATCCATATTCTCAAAAGGGAAACATTTCAATGGGCTTCAAATCAGGCCATAAACTGTTGAACTTTCTAACAACCTTATTTCCTGGAAAATTATTTGTATTACTGTGCTAATAAGTTTGCAAATGAGTTCCTCTACTACACTCTGTTGGAGATGAGAACATTGAGAAAAGGAGGAATTTTTCCTTAAGTCTAAACAATTAATATTTTTCCAGTAACAAGTTCTTTGTGATGCATTATAGAAATGCTTCTTTTATTTGGAGGCTAAATTGTTGGTCTGAAAATATATGGCATTTAAAAAAAAAAAATAATTAAAATTTTCCACTACCTAGCTGGATTTCTTCTTCTCTCTCTCCTCCTTTTGCCCTCCCTCCCCTTAAGAATTTGGGATTAAACTCTCTATACAACAATACACAATAAGGATTTACCTTACCACTTTCTGCACTAACTCTAAAAGAAAAGTGGGAATCAGATTACATATCAGATCCTACATAATTCCTTATTAAGCAGATTTATAGACTCTTGGATTTTGATTTGCCAATTACCCTTTCTAAAATGCAAAATCCAAAACCTAAAAAAATGTTCTTAAAACCTTTTCCCAGCTTCCTGCTTTCTCTTGAATAAGTCATATTGAAGGATTGTTACTCGATAAATATTTCATAACAGTTTATAACTTTGCTTATAACCACAGAAAAGCTGTAGAGAGATTTTTAAGAAAAGTTATGTTTCATCCACTGTTAGAAAAATTCAGGAGTACTGAACTTGCATACACCACCTTATTGAAGCTGCTTCAACATCTTCACATTATGAATGAGTTTCTGAAGATACTGAGTTAAGCCAGAACACTTTACTGAAAGTGACTGGATCTTCTCTAAAAAACCAGACCATTTTAGCTTTCAGTTTGGACATTTCAAATCAGAAGACAATTTTGATAATTCTGGTGATTGTATTATTGAGTTCCAAAAGAAAAGCAATACTAACATCCAATGCTTGCTTTCTTACCCTAAGAAGTTCTTTCACAGGTAGGATAGTCATTGTTTTAGGAATGAGGAAAACAGAGATTTGTTAAGAAAATTTGCTTATGTTGCAAAAGCTACTGAATTCTAAGTGTTCTCATGTAATGGAGGTGTTCTTTAAATAAGGAAAAGTTAATCTGAATTTTCAAGTCTCCTTTTGTCCCATTAACAGTTTTAGGAGTTAAAACCTTTCTCATTTCCCTCAAGAGTAAACTTTCAGTACCAAAACTGTATTTTCTGACGAAGCCGACAAATTTACCACTTGCAAGAAGCAAGAAAATACCCTAAGCCTGAGATTCTGAAGATGAGAAAAAGCAGTTAACTTGAATACATACAAGTATGTTCACCTATATTGAACATAAATGTATCAGTGCGCTGAAAGAAATAACTGTCTTTACAGGACTGAATTACTTATGTTGCATAGGTGTAACTGTAAATGGCAACTCTTAAAGATATACCACAAAGGTTATACATTTCTCTTTTAGTCCACTTGCAACCTTCTTTTAGTTTTAATCACAGTTTTATGCACTATCAGGTCTGCTCTAAAATACCCAATTTTCTTCCTCAGTCTTCATTGGTATTATTCAAGAAACATAGGCATTTTATGCCCTAATCATCATCTGAATAACTGGAAAGATTAGGGGAAAACAAACAAAACAAACCCAATTCTTTTGGTAGAATTGTACTGAAAAAGACAAGGTAGTTCCTAATCGGACTCTGCAGATTCCAGGTTAAATCATTATCATATCTCTAGCGTAGACCAGCTAATGATTTTACTGAACCGCATTTAAGCTCTATTTTTAATGTTTCATTAAATTGGATGATTTATTTGTGCTATGATCCTGGAAAAATTTTAAATGGTAATAAGATTTAGAAGAAGCTGAAAGATCAGAAAAGCTTACTAAAAACATTTTTGTTAGATTATTTAAGTGTTGCTAGCGAGGTCATCACAGAATTGAGACTTTGCTTGCTGAATTACATTACAGGATTCTAGGAATTACGCAAAGACAGTTTCAGACAAGTTTTGCAGAGGCAGAAAATTTCCCACACCTGTAGCATACACTGTATAGCTCCTTGAAATGGGAATATACAACAGATTTTTATTACGATTCTGTTTTGAGACTTCTGCATAAAGACAGATATCTACTAAAAATGAAATTACTTTCATCAGTGTATACAGCTCAGCTATGTACATAGATGCTGCTGTTGACAGCTGTTCAAGCTGTCAACAATTTCAAGTAGGACTTTCAACACAACATGCACAAATTACACTCTTCAAAACCAAATATCAATCTATAAAAAGTATCTCAGAGAACAGGAATACTCCACAGGTGTTATTCTTTCATACCTTGCTGATTTGCGCAGGGGTCAGATCTCAAGAGGATTTTCATAAATTTTGTAAATAATATATAAATTATGTAACAGAGAGAGCAACTAGACTTCAAAACACAGTTCATTCTTTGCATTAGAGAAGGGATGAACTGTCCTTCATTAATGAATTCCTGAACAAAAAACACAGTTCTAGAAAAGCTGTTACACTTCAGTCATATATTTCTCAGCTGTTGAATACCAGTTTTTTGCATATTATACCAAGAATAGTTGCTTTTTGAATACTGATGGGTCATTTTAATCTTTTGTTGTCTTCTATATTTGCATGAGTGAAAATCTGTAACATCATATAGAAATAAATCATCCATCATATCTTAAGTCATTGTCCTTTCAAAGGAAAACCTCATTTTAAGGGTCCTGCTAAGTCAGTAGATATGTAATTCTTAAATTTAAAGGCATGGATAACATTTCCTTAGGAAAAGATATTCCACACTTCAGAGAGTAAAATGTACAGACTTCATAGCACTTCCATACGTAGCCATATTTCTGTATCTGGCTAGGATCAGCTGAGGTAAGTTGTTATATTTGGTAAGAGTTCTTGAAATATAACAGAATTCTAAACTCAATTTTGACGCACATGGAATATTCTGGCCTTGAAACCAAGGCTTTATCCAAGTGTGTCAAGAAATACATATACATTAAGACAATCTGCATTTCAGTTGGTTATGTAACATCCATCTTACTTGATTGTTAAAATAAAAATAAGCTGCAAAATTCAGCACAAGACAATTAGAGACCAATGTAATTTTCTTCATATCATAACCTTCTTTATGTCATTGTTACTGACTTTGGACCAAAATTAACAAATTCATATATAATAAACGTACATCAAAACTTCAATTTGGTCACAGTTCAGACAGAAGAAAGCACATCAATAGTAGCCTGATCATCTTCTTGAAAAAAGTAGCAAAATTTTCAGACTCTGTTCCAATTAAAAAAAATAAAATAAAATCAGGATCAGGCCTCCTAGGGAATAAAAGTTACTTTTACTCATGTAACCATGTTCAGATAAAAGTAAAAATAAGTTGGGAAGTTCAAGAAAGAGTTGAGTCAGGTAACTGGTTGGATTCACATGCAGTTGAACGAACATTTGTATACATAGCTTTTGCTCAGATAAAAATATTCTAGTGAAATATGGCAGAGAGTAAAGGCTGGGCATAAAGATATTCTTCTTGAAGTACTCTACATTTAGTCAAATTGGTTGTCTGGTGTACCACATAAAGTAAACTTCGAGGCCAGCAGCTGCCATGCTAGGAATTTGTAGTGCCTACAGAACATGAGAACAGCAATAATCATGTGGAATAGTCATGTAAATTTCAATTGGTTCAATGAGCTAAAGGTGTAAAACCATACTTTCTTCTTTACTTACAAAAAAGGAATTCAGCGTCTTGTGGATATGGAAATGGGAGAACATGACCAAAATTTCCACAGCTTTGGAAATATATAATGGCCATAAAAGGTAAAGTAACTTTGAAAAGGGTAAAACACA